>NW_028134453.1:0-73317 GCF_964662115.1 Mustela nivalis | reverse complement strand
CACCTTTACTCAGGTGCTGGATATCTGGAATCAGACACTGCACAATGGAACTGCCTTTTGCTTGGCACTGAATTGAACCTTAGCTTGAGTTTACAATTCCATCCTCATCCTACTGGTCCCCAAGCCCGCTTGATAGGGAATTCTGGGGCCACAACGCAGCTTTTTGCCTTCCCCTTAGAAAGAAGAAGGGCATGGTGATTCTGCCCAGAAACTCTGCATGAGGATCAATCTGCTCAGCCCTTGAGGGATCCCTGATTCATACTCAGCCCTGACCACTAGTTCTGATTCTGACAGAGCCTGAGTGCTCAATTCATGTCAGCTACTCAGAGAGTCAGGCATGTGAGACTGGCCATGTCTCAGGTCCCTCATCTCTACCCATCCTTGGTATTCAGGCATCTGTCCCCAGACATTTGCTAGAATACCTGCTAATGGGGGAACCTGAGGCACAATAGAGAATTCTTCCTTTTCCATGGCAGGAATCCTGGTAGTTGGGATGGGTGTCCTACATTAAAGTGGTAGCCAGCTGCATGGCCAAGGAGACAACTCCCACTCATAAGGGCTGCCCTAATCACATCAGGCATTGTGACACTCAGACTAGCATGCTTTCAAACAAACGCTCTCAGTTGTACCTCCAAGTCACACATTGTAGGCCTGGTACTCCCCTAGGCCCAAATCCTAATCCTGGTGGGATTTTCCAAGCACCCAGACTCACAGCCCTTCTCTGGAATCCCTTTTTGGGGAACATCTAAGATTGAAAACAGCACTCTTCCATTCAAACGAGAAAGCCACCATACTATTGGGAGCTTCCAGGATCCGTAGAGAGGAAAATACTCTCATGGAAACATTAGAACACACCTGCATTCCAAGGCTATCATGGACACACAATCCAGATACAAAAGCCAGTGCTAGTGCCTTCGAGGTACGTGATTTACAGTTCCTGACGATCTGCCCTCCAGGTCTATGCATTGGGCCTACGATCACCTCGCAACTCAACCTAATCCGAGTTTGTGATTGCAGACTTCTCTCCCAAAACCATGGCTTACATGCCCTCCACGATGGAGTCTCTGGAGCCACACCACAGGACTGTGCCTGCCACCCCCAAGGAAACCGTGCCCACAAATTTGCCTAAACCTTCAAGATTAGGAGAAACCTGCAAGGCCCCAGAGCCCACCCCAATATTGGAGGCTACTCTGTACACAAAGGCACAGACAGAAACACCCTGATTGCCTACATATAGGCAGACACCGAAGTCAATGGTCCTGAGTCTGATGATTGAACCTGAAATTCCCCTTGGACTTCATTGGAACCCTAGATGAAGTTTTTAGGCATCTGTCCTCAGAGGCCTGTTCTGGAATTCCAACTTATGATACAACATTTGGTCCGTGAGCCCCACAACAGAACATCTCCGATACCCAGAAAGAAACCGTGTTCTTCGACCGGTGTCAAACCATCAGGATAGACTAATCTTACATGGCCCCTTAGCCACCAGCACATAGTAAGATTTCCGTGGAAACAAAACTGCATTGTGACCCAACTTCCTTAGAAACCAGGCCTTGGTACTTTGCCCTAGAGCAACCAGAAAGAACCTGCCATGTTCCTTAGGTGCAATGGTCAATGTAGGTGTGCTTTCCCTTATCCACGTGCGAGTACTATGCTACCCAAACTTTGCACATGGGGGAACCTGGTGTAAACAAACCAGACCTCCCCTGTCCAGTAGAAGGAAACCTTATGTTTGGATCAACTCACAGGCCTCAGCCTGTAAACTGCTCCATGGCCTCTTGATGCCACCACTCCATTGGTCGGTCATCATAGACACAAACTCCAGTCTAAGCAAACATCTGACATGCACCCTTATCCCGGTGCTGGATGTCTTGAATAAACCACTGCACATTGGAACTGCCTTCCACTTGGCACTGAATTGAACCATAGCTTGTGTTTACAATTCCATCCTCACCTGACTGGTCCCTAAGCCCTCTTGATAGGGAAATCTGGGGCCACAACGCAGCATTCTGCCTTCCCCATCGAATGAAGAAATGCCTGGTGAGTCTGCCCTGAAAACCCACATGAGGATCAATCAGGTCGGCCCTCGAGTCAACACCGATTTATAGGCTGCCATGGCCACTAGTGCCGTGTCTGACAGAGCCTGAGCTCGACTGAGTTTCAGCCACTAGAGAGCAGGCCCCATATCTAGCATTTGGGATTGCCATGGCCCAAGTATGTCATCTCTACCCATCCTTGATATTCAGGCACCTGTCCCCAGACCTTGGCAGGGATCCTGCCAATTAGGGAACTTGAAGCACAATAGAGAACTCTTCTTTCCCCATGGCAATAAACCTAGCTTTTGGGATGGGTGTTCTACCCTCAAAAGGGGAGCCAGTTACAACATCAATGACACCACACACACTCCTGAGGACTACCCTTGGCACAAACAGGCATTGTGACCCTCACCCTGAGCATGCTTTCAAAAAATCCCTCTCAGATTCACCACAATGATCCCTCATTTCAGGCCTGGTATGCCTGTAGGTTCAAATCATAAAACTTGGTGGGATTTTCGAGGTGCCCAGACCCAGAGACCATCTCTGGAATTTTTGTTTTGGTGCACCCTTCAGATGGAAAACAGCACTCATCCCTTCCCCAAAAATGTCACCAAATTATGAGGAGCCACCAGGATCCATAGAGAGGCAATGTCTCCCATGGACCCATGAGAACACACCTGCATTCCGAGGCCATCCTGGACACACAATCCGGAGAGAAAAGCCTGTGCTACTGCCTTCCATTCACCCTAATTACAGTTCCAGATGAGCTGCTCTCAAGGTATATGCATTGGGCCTGTGATCACCTCGCCACTCACCCTAATTCGAATTTGTGTTTGCAGACTTATCTACCAAAACCATGGCACACATGCCCTCCAGGATGGGGTCTCTGGATCCACACTGCAGGACTGTCCCTGCCATCCACAAGGAAACTGTTTCCATCACAGTTGCCCAAACTGTCTAGATTAGGAGAAACCTACAAGGCCTCTGGGCCTACCCCAATTTCGGCGGCCGCTCTGAACACAAATGCACAGTCTGAAATACCCTGATCCCCTACATCCAGGAACACAGACAAGTCAATGGTCCTGAGTCAGAATAATGAAACTAACATGCCCCTAGGACGTCATTGGAACCATTGATTCGGTTTTCAGACATGTGTCCTCAGAGGCCTGTTCTAGAATGCGAACTTATGATACAACATGTGGTGCCTGGGCCACACAACAGAACATCTCCTGTCCCCAGAAGGAAACCGTGCCCTACAATCTGTGCAAAATCCCAGAGTAGTAGATTCCTGCACAACTACTAAGCCACCAGCACATTCTAAGATCTACCTGGTAACAAACCAGCTGTGTGGCACATCTGCAAGAGATTCCATGTCAAATCAAGGACTTGGTACTTTGCTACAGAGACACCAGAATAAAGCTGCCATGTTCTTCAGTTGCAATGGTCAATGAAGTTGAACATTCCAGGCATCCATGCGGTAGAGCTCTGCTACCCAAACTTTCCACATGGGGGACCCTGGAGCAAATAAACCACACTCCACCTATCCAGTAGAACAAAACCTTGCTATTTGGAGCAGCTCATGAGTCTCAACGTGAAAATCTCTCCATGGCTTCTTGACGCCACCCCTCCATTTGTCAGTCATCATAGACACAAACTCCAGTGTGAGCAAATATCCGACGTCCTCCCTTACTAAGGTGCTGGATAACTCGAAAAAGCTGCTGGACACAGGAACTGCCTTCCGCTTGGCAGTGAATTGAACTGTAGCTTGTGTTTACAATTCCTTCCTCACCCGACTGGTCCCCAAGCCTTCTTGATAGCGAATTATGGAGACACAACACAGCATTCTGCCTTCCCGATAGAAACAAGAGCCTGGTGAGTCTGGCCAGAAACCCCACATGAGGATCAATCTGCTCGGCCCTATATCGGAGGGACCCTGATTTATAGGTTGCCCTGGCCACTAGTGCTGTGTCTGACAGAGCCTGAGCCCAGACCTATGTCAGTCACCAGAGTTTGAGCCCCACATCTAGCATTTGGGATTGCCATGGCTCAAGTATTTCATCTCTACCCATCCTTGGTATTCAGGCACCTGTCCCCAGACCTTTGCTGGAATCCCTGACAATGGGGCATCCTGAAGCACAATAGAGAACTCCTCCTTCTTCATATCAGGAAACTTGGCTGTTAGGATGGGTGTTCAACCCTGAAAGGGGGAGTCATTTACAAGTCCAGTGAGACCACACAAACTCCTCAGGGATGCCCTGGAGGCAAACAGGCCTTGTGACCCTCAGCCTGAGCATGCTTTCAAACAATCCTTCTCTGTTGCACCACCATGAACCCGCATTGCAGGCCTAATATGCCCCTAAGCCCAAATCCTAGCACATGTTGTGATGTCCCAGATGCCATGAACCAGAGCCCGTCTCTGGAATCCCTGTTTTGTGGCACCCATAAGGTGGAAAACATCACTCTCCCCTTCCCCGAAAAAGCCACCAAACTATGGAGAGCCACCAGGATCCATAGAGAGGAAAAGACTCCCATGGACCCATGAGACCACACCTGCATTCCAAGGCCATGCTGGACACACAATCCAAAGAGAAAAGCCTGTGCTACTGCCTTCCAGTCTCCCTAATTATAGTTCATGAGGAGCTTCCCTCCAGGTCTACGCATTGGGCCTGTGATCACCTCGCCACTCACCCTAATTTGTATTTGTGTTTGCAGACTTCTCTCCCAAAACCATGGCTCACATGCCCACCAGAATGTGATCTCTGGAGCCACACCACAGAACTCTGGCTGCCAACCCCAAGGACACTGTGCATATCAGATTTGCCCAAACCTTCCAGATTAGGAGAAACCTGTGTGGCCCCTGAGCCCACACCAATATTGCCGGCCACTCGGGATGGAAATGCGCAGTCTGAAACACCCTTATCACCTACATCCAGGGAAATAGCCAAGTCAATGATCGTGAGATAGACGATTGAACCTAAAATGCCCCTAGGCTCTCAATGGAACCCCATTAGGTTTTTAGGCATCTGTCCTCAGGGGCCTGTTCTGAAATACCAATCTATGACACATCATGTGGTCTCTGAGCCACACGACAGAACATCCCCTGTCCCCAGAAGAATACCATGCTCTTCGACCTGTGCCAAACCCTCAGGGTAGGAGAATCCTGCATGGCACCTTAGCAACCAGCACATTCTAAGTTCTCCCTGGTAACAAACAAGCATTGTGACCCATCTGCAAGAGATCCCATGTCAACTCAAGGCCTTGGCACTTTGTCCCAGAGCCACCAGAACGAATCTGCCATGTTCCTCAGCTGCAATTGTCAATGGAGGTGTGCTTTCCTGGCATCCATGCCGGAGAGCTCTTCTTCACAAACTTTCCACATGGGGAAACCTAGAGTAAACAAACCAGACTTCACCTACACTGTACAAAGAAATGTTACTTTTTGCAGCAGTTCACAGTCCTCAGCATGTGAACTCCTCCATGGCCTCTTTATACCACCCCTCCACTTGTCGGTCATCATAGACAAAAACTCTAGTGTGAGCAAGCATCTGACATCCACCCTTATTCCAGTGCTGGATGTCTCGAGTAAAGTGCTACAAATTGGAACTGCCTTCTGCTTGGCACTGAATTGAACCATAGCTTTTGTTTACAATTCCACCCAAAACTGACTGGTTCCCAAGCTCTCGTGATTGGGAAACCTGGAGCCACAACACAGCATTCTGCCTTCCCTATTGAATGAACAAATGCCTGGGAATCTTCCCAAGAAACTCCACATGAGGATCAATCTGCTCCGCCCTCGAATCTACTCTGATATAAAGGCTGCCATGGCCACTAGCGCTGTGTCTGACAGAGCCTGAGCCCCGACCGAGTTTTAGGCCTCATATCTAGCATTTGGGATTGCTATGGCCCAAGGACGTCATCTCCACCCATCCTTGGTATTCAGGCACCTATCTCGAGACCTTGCTGGAAACCCTGCCAATGGGGCAACCTGAAGCACAGAGGAACCTGACAGAAGAGAACTCATCCTTCCTCATGGCAGGACATTTGGCTGTTGGGTTGGGTGTCCAACTCTCTAAGAGGGAGCCAGATATATGACCAATGAGACCACTCCCACTCCTGAGGGCCGCCATGGGAGCAAACAGGCATTGTGAGACTCAGCCTGAGCAAGCTTTCAAACAATCCCTCTCAGTTGCACCATCATGATCCCGCATTGCAGGCCTCATACACCCCTAGGTGCAAATCCTAACCCTTGGTGGGAAGTCCCAGATGCCCAGAAAAAGAGCCTGTATCTGGAATCCCTGTTTTGGGGCACCCATAAGATGGAAAACAACACTCTTCCCTTCCCCAAAAAAGCCACCAAACTATGAGCTGCACAGATCCATAGAGAGGAAAAGTTTCCCATGGACCCATGAGACTATACCTGCATTCCAAGGCCATCCTGGACACACAATATAGAGAGAAAAGCCTGTGCTACTGCCTTCCAGTCACCCTAATTACTCCTGACAAGCTGCACTCCCGGTCTACTCATTGGGCCTGTGATCACCTTTCCACTAACCATAACCCACATTTGTGTTTGCAGACTTCTCTCCCAAAACCATGGCTCATATGCCCTCCAGGACAGGGTCTCTGGATCCACAACACATGACTGGGCCTGCCATCCCCAAGGAAACTGTGCCCGTCAAACCTGCCCAAACCTTCCAGTTTAGGAGAAACACGCAAGAGCCCTGAGCCCGACCCAATATTGTCGGCAGCACTGGACACAAATGCCAGTCTGAAACGCCCTAATCACCTACATCCAAGCAGACAGCCATTTCAATGTTCCTGGGTCAGAAGATTGTACCTGACATGCTCCTAGGACGTCATTAGAACACTAGATTAGGTTTTCAGGCATCTGTCCTCAGGGTCCTGTTCTGAAATACCAACTTAGGATACAACATGTGGTCCCTGAGCCACACAATAGAATATCTCCTGTCCCCAGTAGGAAACCATGCCCTTCGACCTGTGCCAAACCCTCAAGATTGGAGAATCCTGCACAGCACCTTAGACACCAGCACAAACTCTAGTTTGTGCGTTGACCCATACCACAAGCTTTCCATCTGCTGGACAGTCGAGTCCTGTTGAATGGCTCCAGGATGTCCCATACGGAAAGACTGGAGAGCAGGATTCGAAGGATGGATGCCTGTACAGCATACCTCACATTCCCATTGGCTCTTTGTGACAAGACATGTTTGAACTACTGGCTCTGGGGCGAGCTAACTAGGGGGCTGAATTGAAATGGACTCTCCTGCGGATGGGTCATAATGTGGGTTTGTGTGCATGGAGACCTTGGAATATTTTGGCAGCTCAGGGGCCATGAAGTATTCGCCTAACCGAAGGGTGTAATATTGCTCCAATTAAAAAGAGATCCCTATGTGGAGATGAGACAGGTTCTCTTTGGTGCCTCAGAAAAGCCCCAGATACTGGTCTTCAAACCAGTTCTCTGAGTAGAGACACCTGGAAACCAAAGCTAGGGTTCAGATTAGAGCCTAGATGCCTGTCCGTTTCAATCTTCTGTCTCTGGGGATACTGTCTGAGTATCTAAGTGGAGATAGTTGCTCAGCTGGTGTCAGAGTGCCCCTCTTAGTCCATGGCCGAGGCATGGCCTTGGAGACCTTATTGGATTCTCCTAATCTCTAGGGTTGTGGCCAATGGATTGGGTACAGTTTTCTTGGAGAGGACTGGCACAGTCCTTCAGTGTGTCTCCATAGGCCCTAGCATGGAGGGTGTGTGGGTCCGGGCTGTGGGCACAGAAGTCTGAAAACACAAACTAGGCTTGGGTGTGGAGCCGAGAGCATGGCAGGATGGACCCACAGACCGTGAGAGGAGATCCTCAGCTTATGAAAGAAGGGCAAATGGGAGGCAGTCACGCAAGCTTTTGTCTTTGGATGTTTTGTCTCCCATAGCCGTGGAATGTAGGGGTGACCTCAGGGGCTATGGAAGAGTCTCCCTCTCTGAGGAGTTGGTCCAGCTCTTAAGATTTTGGGGACATTTTGTGGGAAGGGTGGAGTCCTGCTGTCTGGCTCAGGTGTTCTTCCAGGAGAGGGACTCCAGATCACAGTCCTGGGTTCGAGCAAATGGAATACTCGAGCTCTTGTGAAGATTGGGATCATAGGGGCTTGGCAAGCCCCATATGCGGGCTCCTGGTCGAGGCCCTGAGAGACCTTACTTCGACATGGGGCCCATGCTGATGGTCCCAATGCGAGTTTGTACCCAAGGAGGCACTCAAGTTTAGGCTTGGCCTCAGGGGCCATGAAGGTTTCTCCTACACTGAAGGTATGACTCCATGCCAACAGCAAGTTTTCCAGCCATGGGGAAGGAGAAGATCTGATTTGTGCTTCAGTTACCCACGTTTGCCAGGATTTGATATAATATCTAGGGTCAGATGTCTGAAAACCCAGGTTGGGAAGAGATGACAGCATAAGGCCATGGCCTGTCTGATGTGCTTAGTGTGCAGCCAGCTGTTTCCTTGTCTGTCGGGACGTCAGGCTGTGTCAGACAGAGCATTACTGACCAGGGTAGCCTTTCCAGTTAGGGTGCGGTCGAGGCCAGAGCAGGTTGGTTCTCATTTGTGGTTTCTGGAGAGCCCCATAGGGCAACGTTTTTCTTCTGGTGGGCAGGCAGAAAACTGTGTTGTGGTTCTGGAATTCCCAGTCTGGAGGGCTTGTTTGCCAGGAGTGTGAAGAGGGAAGTCTGAAAACACAAGCTAGCGTTAGGTTTGGGGCCGAGGGCATGGCAGGCCCACTCTGCAGAGACTGAATCAAGATCTCCTGCATCTGAGGTCAGGGCGAGTATCAGACGTTGCCTCAGGTTGGAGTTTGTGTCCATTATGGCCCCTTCCTGAAGGGGGTGGGGGCGTCATGAGGCCAGGGAGGTTTCCCAACGCTGGGAGTTATTAGCTGCCCCAAACATCAAGGTTTCCTCTGTAGGACAGTCGAGTACTATGAGATGGTTCTAGGATGACCCCTACAGAAAGACTCGAGAGAAGGGGTCTAAGCATGAATGTCTGCAAATGCCACCTCACATTCCCACTGGCTGCTTGGGGCAAGGCAGGCTCAATCTGCAGGCTCTTGGGCGGGTTTCTCAGAGGGCTGAGTTGAAATGGACTCTCCTGAGGATGAGTCATACTGTGGGTTGGTGGCCATGGAGACCTTGGAATGTGGCGGTGGCTCAGGGACTCTGCAGGTTTCTCCAAACCGAAGGGTTTGACACAGCTCCAACAATGAAGCTTCCCATGTGGAGACGATAGTTGTTCTGTTTGGTGTCTCAGGAAAGCCCCAGATGCTGGTCTTCAAACCCAGGCCTCTGAGGAGTGACACCTGGAAACCAAAGCAAGAGTTCAGATTAGGGCCCCGGGGCCTGTCTGGTTCAATCTACTGTCTCTGCCGACATCTGTCTGTGTTTCTGCATGGAGGTAGTTGCTCAGCTTGTGTCAGGATGCCTTTGTCCAGAGTGGCTTATAGTAGTGGGATGTCCTCGGGGGCCTTGATGTTTCTCCTATTCTGTGGGGTTATGGGCAATGGAATGGGCATAGTCTCCTTGGAGAGAGCAGGACAGTCCTGTGGTGTGGCTCCAGAGGCCCCAGCCTGGCGGCTGTGTGGGCCAGGGCTGTGGGGACAGACATCCAAAAACACAAACTCGGCTGAGGTTTGGGGCTGAGGTTATGGCAGGAGAGATCTACAGTCCGTGAGGGGAGCTCATTGTGATTAGAAAGTAAGGCGAGTGAGAGGCGGTCGTTCAGGCTTATGTCTCTGGATGTTGTATTCATGATGGTCATTTAATGTAAGCATGGTCTCATGGGCCATGGAAGTCTCCCTCTCTGGTGATTTGTCCGGCTCCCAAGAGATTGGGGTCATTTTGTGGGAAGGGAGGAGTCCTGTTTTCTGCCTCATGTGTTCCCACAATAGAGGGATTCTAGAGCAGAGCACTGGGTACATACAACTGGAATACCCACCCTCTGGTTAGGCCTGGGGTCCATTGGGCATGGCAAGCCCATATGCAGATTCTTGGTCCAGCCACTGAGAGACGTTACTTGAATAGTGGACTCATGCTGAGGGTCACAATGTGTGTTTGTGCCCAAGGTGGTCCTCAATATTGGGCGGGACCTCATTGAGCTTGCAGGTTTCTCCTACAGTGAACCTTGGACATGCCAACCTCAGGGTTTCTTGCCATGGGGAAGGAGGAGTTTTGATTTCTGCATCACGTTCACCTCTGGGCACTAATTGGAGATAAGGTCTAGGTTCTGAAGCCTGAAAACCGAGGTTTGGAAGAGATGACGACCTAAGGCCATGGCGGGTCCGATGTGTTCAGTTTGGGGCCAGCTTTCTAGGTGTCGTTCAGGAGGTCTGCACTCAGGCTGTGCCAGACAGGGCATTCGTGCCCAGATACGCTGTATAATTGGGGTACAGTTGAGTGACATGCAGAAGATAATTATTTGGGGTTTCTCCGTAGCCCCATAAGGCAAAGTCTTTCTTCTGGAGGGCAGGCAGAGTGCTGCATTCTGGCTCCGGAACTGCCAAACTGGAGGCCTTGCGGCCAGGAATGCAAGGATGTAAGTCTGAGAACTGAAGCTTTGCTTTGGTTTCAGGGCGAGGAAATGGCAGGCACACTCTGCAGAGCTGAATTTAGATTTCATGCATCTGAGGTCAGGGCGAGGTACATATGTTGGATCAGGTTGGAGTTTCTGTCCATGATGGCCCCTTCATGAAGGGGGGTCATCACACCGCCATTGGTGTTTTCCCATGATGGCAGTAGTGAGATGCTCCAAACCACAAGGATTTTCTGCGCGTCAGTTGAAACCTGTTGGATGGCTCCAGGACATCCCATATGGAACAATTGCAGAGCAGGGTTCTAAGGATGGATGCCTGGGCATCCGGCCTTGCATTCCAATTGTCTCCTAGCGAAACGGCACGTTTGATTGCTGCCTATGATGTAGCAGCCGAGGGGGCTGAGTTGAAATGCATTCTCCTGAGGATCGGTCATAATGTGGGATTGTGTCCATGGAGACCTTGGAATGGGGCAGTGGCACCAGGGCTCTGAAGGATGCTCCTAACCAGAGGTTTTGACACAGCTCCAAGAAGCATTTTTCCCATGGGGAAACAAGATTTGTTCTCATTGGTGCTTCAGTAACCCCCAATATGCTGGTATTGGAAACCAGAACTCTGAGGAGAGATGCCTGGAAACCAAGGCAATGGATCTGATTAGGGCCTGGGGCCTGTCTGGTTTAATCTTCTTCTCTCGGTTCATCTGTCTATGGGATTGAGTGGAGGTAGTTCCTCAGCTGGTGTCAGATTGCCCCTATTTGTCCTGGGCAGTCTACACTATTGGGATGGCCACTTTGACTTTGGAGGTTTCTCCTAATTTGCAAGTTTGTGGCCAATGAAATGGGCAGAATTCCTTTGGGGAGGGAAGGCACAATCCTGAGGTGTGGCTCTAGGGGCTCAAGCATGGAGGGTGTGTGGGTCAGAGCTGTGGGGACAGAAGTCTGAAAACAGAAACTCGTCTTAGGTTTGGGGACATAGGTATGGGAGGCCCGATCTACAGACCTTGAGCAGAACTCTTCAGGATATGAACAAAGAGTGAGTGTGAGGCACTTGCTCAGGCTTTTGACTCTGGATTTTGTGTCACTGATGGCCGTGGAATGTAGGGGCGTCCTCATGGACCATGGGTGAGACTTCCTCTATGGGGATTTGGATGATCCCAATATTTTGGGGTCATTCCGTGGGATGGGAGGAGTCCATTCTGTCTTTTTTTTTTTTTTTTTACCTCAGGTGTGCCACTAAAGAGGGATTCCAGAGCAGAACCCTGGGAAGGGGCGACTGGACAACCTGAACTCTGTATAAGATTGGGGGCCTAAGGGCATGGCAATCCCCATATGGGGTACCTTGGTCCAGCCACTGAGAGGTCTTACTTGAGTACAGTGCTCACACTGAGGGTCACAATGCATGTTTGTGCCCAATGTAGGCATCAAGCATGGGCGGGGACTCATGGGCCATGCTTGATTCTCCTACACTGAACTTTGGACAACATACGAACCACAAGGTTTCTTTCCATGGGGAAGGAGGAATTCTGATTTCTGCATCATGTTCACGCCTGGGCAGTGACTGGAGATAAGATCTAAGTTCTGAATCCAGAAAATCGAGGTTGGGATGAGATGATAACCTAAGGTCATGGAGGGTCCGATGTGCTCAGTGTGCGGTCAGCTTTCTGGGTGTTGTTCAGGAGGTATGGATTCAGGCTGTGTCAGACAGTGCATTAGTGCCCAGGTTAGAATGTATAATTTGGGTACAGTTGAGTTCCATGTAGGTTCATCCTCATTTATTGTGTCAGGGAAGCTCACTGGGGCAACATTTTTCTTCTGGTGGGCAGGCAGAGTGCAGCATTGTGGGTCCAGAATTGCCAAACTTGAGGGCGTCGGGACCAGGAGTGTGAGGACGTAAGTCTGAGATCATAAGCTAAACTTAAGTTTCAGGGCGAGGGCACGGCAGGCACCCTCTGCAGATCCGAATCAAAATCTCATTCATCTGAAGTCAGGACGAGGATCAGACTTAGGCGCAGGTTGGAGTTTCTGTCCATGATGGCCCCTTCATCAAAGGGGTGGAATCTTGAGGCCATGGAGGTTTTCCCACGTTGGGAGTTGTGGGATGCTCCAAACTGCAAGGATTCCTTCTGCGGGAAAATTGAGAACTGTTGGATGGCTCCAGGACATCCCATATGGAATGACTCCAGAGCCGGGTTCTAAGGATGGATGCCTGAGCAGACTGCCTCTTACACCAATTGTCTCCCTGCCACAAGACAGGTACGATCTGATGGCTATGCAGGAGCAATCGTGGGAGCTGAGTTGAAATGGACTCTCCTGAAGATGGGTCTTAATGTGTGTTTGTGTCCATGAGGACGTTGGAATGGGGTGGTGGCCCCAGGGCTCTAAAGGATTCTAACCGGAGATTTTGAAACAACTCGAAAGAGCAAGTTTTCCATGTGGAGACAAGATTTGTTCTAATTGGTGCCTCAGGAAACCCACATATGCTGGTATTAGAACCAGGCCTCTGAGGACAGATACATAGAAACCACAGCAATGCATCCAATTAGGTCCTAGGAGCCTCTCTGGTTCAATCTTCTTCTCTGTCGACATCTGTCTATTTTATGAAATGGAGGTAGTTGCTCAGCTGGTGTCAGACCGCTCCTGTTTGTCCGGGCGGCCTACACTATAGGGATGGCCTCGGGGACTTTGGAGGTTTCTCCTAAATTGTATGATTATGGACAATGGCATGGGCAGAATTCCTGTGGAGTGGGCAGGCACAGACCTGATGTGTGGCTCCAAGGGCCCAGCCTTGAGGGTGTGTGGGCAAGGACTGTGGGGACAGATGTCTGAAAACACAAACTCAGCTTAGCTTTGGGGACGTAGGTATGGCAGGTCCGATTTACAGACTATGAGGAGAACTTTTTGGGATATGAATAAAGGGTGAAAGTGTGACACTTGTCAGGCTTTTGCCCCTGGATTTTGTGTCAATGATGGCTGTGGAATGTCAAGGAGTCCTCATGGGCCATGGAAGAGTCTTTCTCTCTGTGGATTTGGCCAGATCCCAATTGTTTTGGGTTAATCTGTGGGATTCAGTTTTGTTAACTAAGGTGTCCCACCAAAAGAGGGATTCCAGAGCAGAGCCCTGGACAACAAGAAATCTAACTAAAAATACGGGCCTAGGGGCATGGCAAGCCCAATATGCCTTCTAATGGTCCAGCCACTGAGAGGCCTTCATTGAGGACAGAACTCATGCTGAGGGTCACAATGCGTGTTTATGCCCTCGTGGTACTCAAGCATGGGTGGGGACTCATTTTTCATGCTTGTTTCTCCTACACTGAATGATAGTCAACATGTCAACCACATGAGTTCTTGCCATGGGGAAGTATTAATTCTGATTTCTGCATATCATTCACCCCTGGGCAGTGATTGGAGATAAGGTCTAGGTTGTGAAGTCTGAAAACCGAGGTTGGGAAGAGATGACGACCTAAGACCATGTTGGGTCCGATATGCTCAGCGTGGAGCCAGCTGTCTGGGTGTTGGTCGGGAGGTCCAAGCTTGGGCTGTGTCAGACAGGGCCTTAGTGCCCAGGGTAGATTGTATAATTGGGGTACAACTGAGTGCCGTGCAGGTTGATCTTTATTTGGCATTTCTGGGTAGCCCCAAGAACAATGTTTTTCTTCTGGAGAACAGGCAGAGTGCTGCATTGTGGCTCCGGAATTTCCATAGTGGATGCCTTGTGGACGGGGAGTGTGAAGACGGAAGTCTGAGAACACATGTTAGGCATAGGTTCTGGGCGAGGGCACGGCAGGCACCCTCTGCAGATCTGAATCGGGATATCATGAATCTGAAGTCAGGGCGAGGTTCAAACCTAGGCTTAGGTTTGAATTTCTGTCCATTCTGGCCACTTTATGAAGGGGACAGCATCTCCAGTCCATGGAGGTTTACCCACAATGGAAGTTGTGAGATGCTCCAAACAGCAAAGATTCCTTCTGATCAAAAATTGAGACCTTTTGTATCACTCCAGTACATACCATACAGAATGACACCAGAGCAGGGATCTAAGGATGGATGCATGGGAAGCCCGCCTCACATTGCAGTTGTCTCCTAGCAAATAGACAGGTTTGATATGCTGGCTCTGTCAGAGCAACCAAGGGGGCTGAGTTGAAATGGACTCTCCTGAGGATGGATGCTAATGTGGGTTTGTGTCCATGGAGACCTTGGAATGGGGCGTTGGTGCATGGGCCCTGAAGGATTCTCCTAACCGGAGGTTTTGAGACATCTCCAAAGGACAAGTTTCCCATGTGGAGACGAGATTTGTTCTGATTGGTGCCTCAGGAAACCCCCATATACTGTTATTGGAATATAGGCCTCTGAAGAGAAATAACTGGAAACCAAAGCAATGGCTCCGTTTAGAGCCTAGGGGCCTGTCCGGTTGAATCTTCTTCTCTGTGTACATCCATCTAAGGTATTAGTGGAGTTAGATGCTCAGCTGGTGTCAGATGGCCCTTGTTTGTCCCAGGCGGCCTACACTATTGTGAAGGCCTTGGGGACTTTGGAGGTTTCTCCTAATTTTATGATTATGGACAATGGAATGGGCAGAATTCCCGTGGAGAGGGAAGGCACAGTTTTGATGTGGCTCCAGGGGCCCCAGCCTGCAGGGTGTGTGCACCAGGACTGTGAAGACAGAAGTCTAAAACACAAACTCAGTTTAGGTTTAGGGACGTAGGTATGGCAGGCCCGATCTACAGACCGTGAGGAGAATTCTTCCGGATATGAAGAAAGAGAGATTGTGAGGCACTTGTTCAGGCTTTTGTTTCTGGATTTTGTGTCAACGATGGGCGTGGAATGTCGGGGAGGCCTCATGGGCCATGGACGAGTCTTCCGCTCTGTGGATTTGGCCCGATTCCAATTGTTTTGGGTCAAACTGTGGGATGGGAGGAGTCCTTTCAGTTTTGTTACCTCAGGTGTCCCACCAAAAGAGGGATTCCAAAGCCGAGCCCTGGGGAAGGGAGACTGGACAACCAGAAATCTGGTTAAAAATTGGGGCCTAGGGGCATGACAAGCCCAAAATGCTGTCTTTTGGTCCAGCCACTGAGAGGCCTTACTTGAGAACTGGGCTCACGTTGAGGGTCAGAATGCATGTTTGTGAACGACTTGGTCCTCAAGCATCTGCAGGGCCTCATGGGCCACACTGGTTTCAACTACATTTTACGTTGGACAACAGGCCAACCACAAGGTTTCTTGCCATGGGGAAGGAGTTCTGATTCCTGCATCATGTTCAACCCTGGGTGGTGACTGGAGATAAGGTTTAGGTTCTGAAGCCTGAAAACCGAGGTTGGAAAGAGATGATGACCTAAGGCCATGGCGGGTCTGATGTGCTCAGTGTGTGGCTAGCTGGGTGGGTGCGAGCCAGGAGGTTCAGTCTCAGGCTGTGCCAGAAAGGGCAGTAGTGCCCAGGGCAGCCTGTATAATTGGGGTCCAGTCAAGTGGCATGCAGGTTGATCCTCATTTGGGGAATCTGGGTAGCCCCAGAGGGCAAAGTTTTTCTTCCGGAAAGCAGGCAGAGTGCTGCCTTGTAGTTCTGGAATTGCCAAACTGGAGGGCTTGTGGGCCAGGAATGTGAGGATGGAAGTTGAGAACACAAACTAGACTTACGTTTCTGGGCAAGGGCACGGCAGGCACACTCTGCAGAGCTGAATCAAGATGTCCTGCATCTGAAGTCAGGGCGAGGATCAGATGATCGCTCAGGTTGGAGCTTCTGTCCCTGATGGCCCCTTCATGAAGCGCAGGGGGCGGGATCACGAGGCCATGGAGGTTTTCCCACGATGGGTGTTGTGAGATGCTCCAAACAGCAAAGATTCTTCTGCGGGACTATTGAGACCTGTTGGTTGGCTCCAGGACTTCCCATACAGCATCATTCTGAGAATGGTTCTAAGTATGGATGGCTGGGAAGCCTGCCTCTCATTCCAATCATCTCCTAGCGCCAAGACGGGTTAGATCTGCTGGATCAGGGGGAGCAACTGAGGGGGCTGAGTTGAAATGGACTCTCCTGTGGATGGGTCCTAATGTGGGTGTGTCTCCATGGAGACCTTGGAATGAGGCGCTGGCACCGGGAACCTGAAATGTCCTTCTAACCAGAGGCTTTGAGAGAGCTCCAACATGCAAGTTTCCCATGTGTAAACGAGATTTGTTCTGATGGGTGCCTCAGGAAAAGCCCTCAGCTGGTATTGGAAACCAGGCTTTTGAAGAGACATGCCTGTAAACCAAAGCTATGGATCCCATTATGGCCTGGGGTCCTGTCTGGTCAATCTTCTTCTGTGGGGACATCCATCTATGGTATGAGTGGAGGTAGATGCTCAGCTGGTGTCAGACGGCCCTTTTTTGTCCCGGACAACCTACACCATTGGTATGGCCTCAGGGAATTTGGAGGTTTCTCCTAATTTGTATAGTTTTGGATAATGGAATGGGCAGAATTCCCATGGATTGGTAAGGCACAGTCCTAATGTGTGGTTCCAGGGGCCCAGCCTGGAGGGTGTGTGGCCCAGGACTTTGAGGACAGAACTCAAAAAACACAAACTCAGCTTAGGTTTGGGGACGTAGGTATGGCACGGCCGAACTACAAATCATGAGAAGAACTCTTCAGGATATGAAGAAAGAGCGAGTCTGAGGCGCTTGCTTAGGCTTTTGTCTCTGGATTTTGTATCAGCGATGGCCGTGGAATGTCGGGGAGGCCTCATGAGCCATGGACGAATCTTCCTCTCTGTGGATTTGGCCCTATCCCAATTCTTTTTCGTGAATCTGTGGAATGGGAGGACTCCTTTAAGGTTTGTTACCTGAGGTGTCCCACCAAAAGAGGAATTCCAAAGCAGAGCCCTGGGCAAGAGTGAAGGGACAACCCGAACTTGGTTAAAAATTGGGGTCTTAGGGGCATGGCAAGCCCAATATGCTCTTTCTTCATGCAGCCACTGAGAGGCCTTGCCTGAGGACCGGGCTCAGGCTGAGGGTCACAATGTGTGTTTGAGACCAATGTGGCCCTCAAGCGTGGGCTGGGTCTCATGTGCCACACTGGTTTCAACTACACTGAAAGTTGGACAACATGCCAACCACGAGGTTTCTTGCCAAGGGAACGAGTTCGGATTTCTGCAACATTTTCAAACCTGGGCAGTGATTGGAGATAAGGTCAAGGTTCTGAAGCCTGAAAACCGAGGTTGGGTAGAGATGACGACCTATGGCCATGCCGGGTCCGATGTGCTCAGTGTGTGGCCAGCTGTCTGGGTGGGGCCAGGAGTTCCAGGCTCAGGCTGTGTCAGAATGGGCAATTGTGCCCACTTCAGCCTATATATTTGGTGTACAGCCAAATGGCGTGCAGGTTGATCCTCATTTGGGGTTTCTGGGTAGCCCCAGAGGGCAATGTTCTTCTTCCAGGGAGCAGGCAGAGTGCCGCATTGTACTTCTGGATTGCCAAACTGGAGGGCTTATGGGCCGGTAGTCTGAGGACGGAACTCCGAGAACACAAGCAAGGCTTAGGTTTTATGTGTGAGGACATGGCAGGCACAATCTACAGACCTGAATCGAGATCTCTTGCACCTGAAGTCAGGTTGAGCATCAGACGATGCCTCAGGTTTGACTTTCTGTCCCTGATGGCCCCTTCATAAAGGGGGGGAATCACGAGGCCGTGGGGGTTTTCCCACCATGGGAGTTGTGAGAAGCTCCAAACTGCAAAGATTCTACTGTGGGACAATTGAGACCAGTTGGTTGGCTCCAGGCCAACGATTCTGAGCAGGGTTCTAAGGATGGATGGCTGGGTAGCCCACCTCGCATTCCAATATTCTCCTAGCTACAAGACAGGCTAGATCTGTTGGATCTCGGGGAGCAACCGAGGAGGCTGAGTTTAAATGGACTCTCCTGTGGATGGGTCCTAATATGTTTCTGTGTCTATGGAGACTGTGGCATTAAGCAGTGGCACTAGGGCCCTGAAGGCTTCTCCTAAACAGAGGTTTGACACAGGTCCACCATGCAAGTTTCCCATGTGTAGAGGAGATTTGTTCTGATGGGTGAGTCAAGAAACAGCCATATTCTGGTATTGAAATCCAAGCCTCTGAGGAGAGATGCCTGGAAACCAAAGCAATGGATCCGATTAGTGCCTAGGGGCCTGTTGGTTTCTTTTTACCTCGGGCGACATCTATCTATGGGTCAGAGTGCAGGTAGGTGCTCAGATGAACTCAGATTGCCCGTGTTTGTCCTTGGAAGCCAACACTATGGGATGGCCTCAGGGAATTTAAAGGTTTATACTTTTAGTTGCGTTGTCGCCATTGGAATGGGCTCACACAATTCCCTTGCGAGGGCAAGAACAGTCCTCAGGTTTGGCTTCAGGGGCCTGAGCCTATAGGGTGTGTAGGCCAGGGCTGTTTGGACAGTTGTCTGAAAACACAAACTCGACTTCTGTTTCGGGTCATAGGTAGGGCAGGACTGATCTACAGACCATGAGGAGAACATTTCGGTATATGAAAAAAGGGCGAGTGTGAGGCTATTGCTCATGTTTTTGTCTCTGAATATCATGTCACTCATGGTCGTGAAATTTCCGGGTGACTTCATGGGAAATGGACGAGTCTTACTCTCTGGTGGTTTGGCCCCTTCCAAAGAGGTTGGGGTCATTCTGTGGGATGGAAGAAGTCGTTTTCTTTTGTTGTTGTTGCTTTGTTTTGTTTCATTTTTTAACCTCCGTTGTCCCACCACATGAGGAATTCCAGAGTAGAGCTCTGGGGAGGGGTGACTGAACAACCAGAAATCTGGTTAAAAATTGGGGCCTAGGGCTATGTCAAGCCCATTATGACATCTAGTGATCCAGGCTCTGAGAGGACTTACTAGAGGACAGGACTCACCCTGAGGGTCACAATGCATATTTATGCCCTCGTCGCACTCAAGAATAGGTGGGCCTCAGGGTGAATGCTAGTTTCTCCTACAATGAACGTTGGACAACATGCCAACCACAAGGTTTCTTGCCATGTGTAAGGAGAAGTTCTGATTTCTGCATCACACTCACCCCCAGGCAGAGATAAAGTCTAGTTTCTGAGGCCTGAAAACTGAGGTAGGGAAGAGATGAGGACCTAAGGCCATGGCGGGTCTGAGTGCTCAGTGTGCGGTCAGCTGTCTGGGTGTTGGTCAGGAAGTCCGGGCTCAGGTTGTGTCAGACAGTGCATTAGTGCCCAGGTTAGACTATATAATTCGGGCAAAGTCGAGTACCGTGTAGGTTTATCTTCATATAAGGTGCCTTGGCAGCTCTTTAGGCAATATTTTTTTTCCAGAAAGCAGGCCATGTGCTTAATTGTGGGACCGGATTTACCAATCATGAGGGCTTTGAGGCCAGGAGAGTGAGGTCGGAATTCTGAGAACAAAAGTTATACTTGGGCTAAGGGCAAGGGCACGGCAGGTACCCCCTGCAGATCTGAACCAATATCTCATCCATTTCAAGTCAGGGAGAGAATTAGACTTTGGCTTAGGTTGGAGTTTCTGTGCCTGACGGCTCCTTCATGAAGGGAGCGGAATCTCGTGTCCATGGAGTTTTTCCCACGTGGGAGTTGTGGGTTGCCCCCTTCAAGAATTCCTTCTGCGGGACAATTGAGACCTTTGGGCAGCTCCAGGACATCCCATATGGAGTGACTCCATAGCACCGTTCGAGGGAGGATGCCTGGGAAGCCAGCCTCGCATTCCAATTGTCTCCTAGCAACAAGCCAGTTTAGATCTGATGGCTCTGCGGGAGCAACCGGGGTGACTGATTGAAATGGACTTTCCTCAGGATGGGTCCTAATGTGTCTTTGTGTCCATGGGGCCTTGGAATGGGGCCGTGGCACCAGGACCCTGAAGTATTCTCCTAAGCTTTTGACAGAGCTCGATGCACATGTTTCCTTGTGGAGACGAGATTTGTTCTGATTGCTACCTCAGGAAAACACCTATGCTGGTATTGGAACCCAGGCTTTTGAGGAGACATGCCTCTCACCAAAGCAATGGATCCGATTGGCCAGGGTCCTGTCTGGTTCAATCTTCTTCTCAGGGGACATCCATCTATGGTATGAGTGGAGGTAGATGCTCAGCTGGTATCAGACCGCCCTTGTTTGTCCCGGGCGACCTGCACTATTGGGATGGCCTCAGCGATTTGTAGGGTTCTCCAAATTTTACTGTTTTGGACAATGGCATCGGCAGAATTCCCATGGATTGGGTAGGCACAGTCCTACTGTGTGACTCCAGGGGCCCCAGCCTGGAGGGTGTGTGGCCCAGGACCTTGAGGACAGAAGTCTGAAAACACAAACTCAGCTTAGGTTTGGGGACGTAGGTATGGCAGGCCTGATGTATAAACCCTGAGAAGAACTCTTCTGGATATGAAGAAAGAGTGAGTCTGAGGGGCTTGCTCAGGCTTTTGTCTCTGGATTTTGTATCAGAGATGGCCGTGGAATGTCGGGGAGGCCTCATGGGCCATGGACGAATCTTCCTCTCTGTGGATTTGGCCCGATCCCAATTGTTTTTCGTCAATCTGTGGAATGGGAGGACTCCTTTCAGGTTTGTTACCTCAGGTGTCCCGCCAAAAGAGGAATTCCAAAGAAGAGCCCTGGGGAAAAGTGAAGGGAGAACCCGAACTATGGGTAAAATTTGGGGCCTAGGGGCATGGCATGCCCAATATGCTATCTCTTCATCCAGCCACTGAGAGGCCTTATTGAGGACTGGGATCAGGGTGAGGGTCACAATGTGTGGTTTTGACCAATGTGGCCCATAAACATGGGTGGGGCCTCATGGGCCACCCTGGTTTCAACTACACTGAAAGTTGGACAACATGCCAACCACATGGTTTCTTGCCACGGGGAAGGAGTTGTGATTTCTGCATCACTTTCAAGCCTGGGCAGTGATTGGAGATAAGGTCTAGGTTCTGAAACTTGACAACCGAGGTTGGGAAGAGATGACGACCTAAGACCATGGCGGGTCCGATGTGCTCAGTGAGCGGCCAGCTTTCTGTGTGGGGCCAGGTAATCCAGGCTCAGGCTGTGTCAAAAAGGGCAATAGTGCCCAGGTCAGCCTATATATTTGGGGTACAGTCGTATGGCGTGCAGGTTGATCCTCTTTTGGAGTTTCTGGGTAGCCCCAGAGGGCAATGTTTTTCTTCCTGAGGGCAGGAAGAGTGCTGCATTATAGTTCTGGTTTTCAAACTGGAGGCTTGTGGGCCAGTAGTCTGAGGAAGGAAATCTGAGAACAAGCTAGGCTTAGGTTTCTGGGTGAGGACAAGGCAGGAACAATCTACAGACCTGAATCGAGATCTCGTGCTTATGATGTCAGGGCGAGGATCAGAAGATCGCTCAGGTTGGTGTTTCTGTCCCTGATGGCCCTTCATGAAGGGGTGGGGGGGTCATGAGGCCGTGGGGGTTTTCCCACGATGTTAGTTGTGAGAAGCTCCAAACTGCAAAGATTCTTCTGCAGGACAATTGAGACCTGTTGATTGGCTCCAGGGCAACGATTCCGAGCAGGGTTCTAAGGATGGATGGCTGGGTAGCCCACCTCGCATTCCAATTGTGTCCTAGCAACAAGGCAGGTTAGATCTGCTGGATCTGGGGGAGCAACCCAGGAGGCTGAGTTGAAATAAACTCTCCTGTGGATGGGTCCTAATGTCTTTTTGTGTCTATGGAGACCTTGGAATGTAGCGGTGGCACTGGGGTCCTGAAGGGTTTTTCCAAACAGAGGCTTTGACACAGCTCCAACGTGCAAGTTTCCCATATGTAGATGAGATGTTTTCTGATGGGTGAGTCAAGAAACAGCCATACGCTGGTATTGAAATCCAGGCCTCTGAGAAGAGATGACTGGATACCACAGCAATGGATCCGAATAGTGCCTAGGGGCCTGTTCGTTCCTTTTTACCTCTGGGGACATCAGTCTATGCGTCTGAGTGCAGGTAGGTGCTCAGATGAGCTCAGATTGCCCCTGTTTGTCCTGGGAAGCCACCACTATTGGGATGGCCTCAGGCAGTTTGGAGGTTTATCCTATTAGTAGGGTTGTGGCCATTGGAATGGGCACATACAATTCCCTTGGAGAGGGCAAGTATAGTCCTCAGGTTTGGCTCCAGGGGCCTGAGCCTGTAGGGTGTGTAGGCCAGAGCTGTTTGGACAGTTGTCTGAAAACACAAACGCGGCTTATGTTTCGGGTCATAGGTATGGCAGGACTGATCTACAGACCATGAGGAGAACTCTTCGGGATATGAAAAAAGGGCGAGTGTGAGGCTCGTGCTCACGTTTTTGTCTCTGGATATCGTGTCACTCATGGTCGTGAAATTTCCAGGTGACTTCATGGGAAATGGACGAGTCTTACTCTCTGGGGTTTTGCCCCGTCCCAAGAGTTTTGGGTCATTCTGGGGATGGAAGAAGTCCGTTTTGTTGTTGTTGTTGTTGATTTGCTTTGTTTTGTTTTTTAACCTCAGGTGTCTCACCAAATGAGGTATTCCAGAGTAGAGCCCTGGGGAGGGCCGACCGGACAACCAGAAATCTGGTTAAAAATTGTGGCCTAGGGACATGTCAAGCCCATTATGACATCTAATGGTCGAGCCACTGAGAGGACTTACTAGAGCACAGGACTCACGCTGAGGGTCACAATGCGTGTTTATGTCCTCTTCGCACTCAAGAATTGGCGGGGCCTCCGGGTGAATGCTGGTTTCTCCTACACTGAACGTTGGACAACATGCCAACCACAAGGTTTCTTGCCATGGGTAAGGACAAGGTCTGATTTCTGCATCACAGGCACCCCTGGGCAGTGGTTGGAGATAAGGTCTAGGTTCTGAAGCCTGAAAAACCGCAGTTGGGAAGAGATGATAACCTAAGGCCATGGCGGTTCTGATGTGCTCAGTGTGCGGTCAGCTTTCTGGGTGTTGGTCAGGAGGTCCGAGCTCAGGTTGTGTCAGACAGTGCATTAGTGCCCAGGTTAGACTATATACTTTGGGTATAGTCGAATGCCATGTAGATTTATCCTCATATAAGGTGCCTGGGCAGCTCATTAGGCCAAATTTTTTTTCTAGAGGGCAGGCAGAGTGCTGCATTGTGGGTCTGGAATTGCGAAACTTCCGGGCTTCGGGGCCTGGAGTGTGAGGACGGAAGTCTGAGAACACAAGCTAGACTTTGGTTTCAGGGCCAGGGCACGGCAGGTACCCCTGTAGATCTGAACCTATATCTCATGCATCTGAAGTCAGGGCGAGGATCAGAAGTTGGCTCAGGTTGGAGTTTCTGTGCATGACGGCCCCTTCATGAAGGGAGCGGAATCTCGAGGCCATGGAGGTTTTCCCACGTTGGGAGTTGTGGGATGCCCCCTTCAAGGATTCCTTCTGCGGGACAATTGAGACTTGTTGGGCAGCTCCAGGACATCCCATATGGAATGACTCCAGGGCACCGTTCGAGGATGGATGCCTGAGAAGCCCGCCTCGCATTCCAATTGTCTCCTAGCAACAAGACAGTTTAGATCTGATGGCTTAGCGGGAGAAACCGGGGTGGCTGACTTGAAATGGACTTTCCTGAGGATGGGTCCTAATGTGTGTTTGTGTCCATGAGGGCCTTAAAATGGGGCGGTGGCACCGGGACCCTGAAGTATTCTCCTAAGCTTTTGACATAGCTCGATGCACAAGGTTCCTTGTGGAGACGAGATTTGTTTTGATGGGTGCCTCAGGAAAACCTCTATGCTGGTATTGGTATCCAGGCTTTTGAGGAGACATGCCTGTAATCCAAAGCAATGTATCCGATTATGGCCTAAGGTCCTGTCTGGTTCAATCTTCTTCTCAGGGGACATCCATCTATGGTATGAGTGGAGGTAGATGCTCAGCAGGTATCAGACCGCCCTTGTTTGTCCCGGGCGACCTGCGCTATTGGGATGGCCTCAGGGATTTGGAGGGTTCTCCAAATTTTACTGTTTTGGACAATGGCATCGGCAGAATTCCTATGGATTGGGTAGGCACAGTCCTAATGTGTGACTCCAGGGGCCCCAGCCTGGAGGGTGTGTGGCCCAGGACTTTGAGGACAGAAGTCTGAAAACACAAACTCAGCTTAGGTTTGGGGACGTAGGTATGGCAGGCCCGATCTATAAACCATGAGAAGAACTCTTCCGGATATGAAGAAAGAGCGAGTCTGAGGCGCTTGCTCAGGCTTTTGTCTCTGGATTTTGTATCAGAGATGGCCGTGGAATGTCGGGGAGGCCTCATGGGCCATGGACGAATCTTCCTCTCTGTGGATTTGGCCCGATCCCAATTGTTTTTCGTCAAACTGTGGAATGGGAGGACTCCTTTCAGGTTTGTTACCTCAGGTGTCCCGCCAAAAGAGGAATTCCAAAGAAGAGCCCTGGGGAAAAGTGAAGGGAGAACCCGAACTATGGGTAAAATTTGGGGCCTAGGGGCATGGCAAGCCCAATATGCTATCTCTTCATCCAGCCACTGAGAGGCCTTATTGAGGACTGGGATCAGGGTGAGGGTCACAATGTGTGGTTTTGACCAATGTGGCCCGCAAACATGAGCGGGGCCTCATGGGCCACCCTGGTTTCAACTACACTGAACGTTGGACAACATGCCAACCACATGGTTTCTTGCCACGGGGAAGGAGTTGTGATTTCTGCATCACTTTCAAGCCTGGGCAGTGATTGGAGATAAGGTCTAGGTTCTGAAACTTGACAACCGAGGTTGGGAAGAGATGACGACCTAAGACCATGGCGGGTCCGATGTGCTCAGTGAGCGGCCAGCTTTCTGTGTGGGGCCAGGTAATCCAGGCTCAGGCTGTGTCAAAAAGGGCAATAGTGCCCAGGTCAGCCTATATATTTGGGTTACAGTCGTATGGCGTGCAGGTTGATCCTCTTTTGGAGTTTCTGGGTAGCCCCAGAGGGCAATGTTTTTCTTCCTGAGGGCAGGAAGAGTGCTGCATTATAGTTCTGGTTTTCAAACTGGAGGCTTGTGGGCCAGTAGTCTGAGGAAGGAAATCTGAGAACAAGCTAGGCTTAGGTTTCTGGGTGAGGACAAGGCAGGAACAATCTACAGACCTGAATCGAGATCTCGTGCTTATGATGTCAGGGCGAGGATCAGAAGATCGCTCAGGTTGGTGTTTCTGTCCCTGATGGCCCTTCATGAAGGGGTGGGGGGGTCATGAGGCCGTGGGGGTTTTCCCACGATGTTAGTTGTGAGAAGCTCCAAACTGCAAAGATTCTTCTGCAGGACAATTGAGACCTGTTGGTTGGCTCCAGGGCAACGATTCCGAGCAGGGTTCTAAGGATGGATGGCTGGGTAGCCCACCTCGCATTCCAATTGTGTCCTAGCAACAAGGCAGGTTAGATCTGCTGGATCTGGGGGAGCAACCCAGGAGGCTGAGTTGAAATAAACTCTCCTGTGGATGGGTCCTAATGTCTTTTTGTGTCTATGGAGACCTTGGAATGTAGCGGTGGCACTGGGGTCCTGAAGGGTTTTTCCAAACAGAGGCTTTGACACAGCTCCAACGTGCAAGTTTCCCATATGTAGATGAGATGTTTTCTGATGGGTGAGTCAAGAAACAGCCATACGCTGGTATTGAAATCCAGGCCTCTGAGGAGAGATGACTGGATACCACAACAATGGATCCGAGTAGTGCCTAGGGGCCTGTTCGTTCCTTTTTACCTCTGGGGACATCAGTCTATGCGTCTGAGTGCAGGTAGGTGCTCAGATGAGCTCAGATTGCCCCTGTTTGTCCTGGGAAGCCACCACTATTGGGATGGCCTCAGGCAGTTTGGAGGTTTATCCTATTAGTAGGGTTGTGGCCATTGGAATGGGCACATACAATTCCCTTGGAGAGGGCAAGTACAGTCCTCAGGTTTGGCTCCAGGGGCCTGAGCCTGTAGGGTGTGTAGGCCAGAGCTGTTTGGACAGTTGTCTGAAAACACAAACGCGGCTTATGTTTCGGGTCATAGGTATGGCAGGACTGATCTACAGACCATGAGGAGAACTCTTCGGGATATGAAAAAAGGGCGAGTGTGAGGCTCGTGCTCAAGTTTTTGTCTCTGGATATCGTGTCACTCATGGTCGTGAAATTTCCAGGTGACTTCATGGGAAATGGACGAGTCTTACTCTCTGGGGTTTTGCCCCGTCCCAAGAGTTTTGGGTCATTCTGGGGATGGAAGAAGTCCGTTTTGTTGTTGTTGTTGTTGATTTGCTTTGTTTTGTTTTTTAACCTCAGGTGTCTCACCAAATGAGGTATTCCAGAGTAGAGCCCTGGGGAGGGCCGACCGGACAACCAGAAATCTGGTTAAAAATTGTGGCCTAGGGACATGTCAAGCCCATTATGACATCTAATGGTCGAGCCACTGAGAGGACTTACTAGAGCACAGGACTCACGCTGAGGGTCACAATGCGTGTTTATGCCCTCTTCGCACTCAAGAATTGGCGGGGCCTCCGGGTGAATGCAGGTTTCTCCTACACTGAACGTTGGACAACATGCCAACCACAAGGTTTCTTGCCATGGGTAAGGACAAGGTCTGATTTCTGCATCACAGGCACCCCTGGGCAGTGGTTGGAGATAAGGTCTAGGTTCTGAAGCCTGAAAAACCGCAGTTGGGAAGAGATGATAACCTAAGGCCATGGCGGTTCTGATGTGCTCAGTGTGCGGTCAGCTTTCTGGGTGTTGGTCAGGAGGTCCGAGCTCAGGTTGTGTCAGACAGTGCATTAGTGCCCAGGTTAGACTATATACTTTGGGTATAGTCGAATGCCATGTAGATTTATCCTCATATAAGGTGCCTGGGCAGCTCATTAGGCCAAATTTTTTTTCTAGAGGGCAGGCAGAGTGCTGCATTGTGGGTCTGGAATTGCGAAACTTCCGGGCTTCGGGGCCTGGAGTGTGAGGACGGAAGTCTGAGAACACAAGCTAGACTTTGGTTTCAGGGCCAGGGCACGGCAGGTACCCCTGTAGATCTGAACCTATATCTCATGCATCTGAAGTCAGGGCGAGGATCAGAAGTTGGCTCAGGTTGGAGTTTCTGTGCATGACGGCCCCTTCATGAAGGGAGCGGAATCTCGAGGCCATGGAGGTTTTCCCACGTTGGGAGTTGTGGGATGCCCCCTTCAAGGATTCCTTCTGCGGGACAATTGAGACTTGTTGGGCAGCTCCAGGACATCCCATATGGAATGACTCCAGGGCACCGTTCGAGGATGGATGCCTGGGAAGCCCGCCTCGCATTCCAATTGTCTCCTAGCAACAAGACAGTTTAGATCTGATGGCTTAGCGGGAGAAACCGGGGTGGCTGACTTGAAATGGACTTTCCTGAGGATGGGTCCTAATGTGTGTTTGTGTCCATGAGGGCCTTAAAATGGGGCGGTGGCACCGGGACCCTGAAGTATTCTCCTAAGCTTTTGACATAGCTCGATGCACAAGGTTCCTTGTGGAGACGAGATTTGTTTTGATGGGTGCCTCAGGAAAACCTCTATGCTGGTATTGGTATCCAGGCTTTTGAGGAGACATGCCTGTAATCCAAAGCAATGTATCCGATTATGGCCTAAGGTCCTGTCTGGTTCAATCTTCTTCTCAGGGGACATCCATCTATGGTATGAGTGGAGGTAGATGCTCAGCAGGTATCAGACCGCCCTTGTTTGTCCCGGGCGACCTGCGCTATTGGGATGGCCTCAGGGATTTGGAGGGTTCTCCAAATTTTACTGTTTTGGACAATGGCATCGGCAGAATTCCTATGGATTGGGTAGGCACAGTCCTAATGTGTGACTCCAGGGGCCCCAGCCTGGAGGGTGTGTGGCCCAGGACTTTGAGGACAGAAGTCTGAAAACACAAACTCAGCTTAGGTTTGGGGACGTAGGTATGGCAGGCCCGATCTATAAACCATGAGAAGAACTCTTCCGGATATGAAGAAAGAGCGAGTCTGAGGCGCTTGCTCAGGCTTTTGTCTCTGGATTTTGTATCAGAGATGGCCGTGGAATGTCGGGGAGGCCTCATGGGCCATGGACGAATCTTCCTCTCTGTGGATTTGGCCCGATCCCAATTGTTTTTCGTCAAACTGTGGAATGGGAGGACTCCTTTCAGGTTTGTTACCTCAGGTGTCCCGCCAAAAGAGGAATTCCAAAGAAGAGCCCTGGGGAAAAGTGAAGGGAGAACCCGAACTATGGGTAAAATTTGGGGCCTAGGGGCATGGCAAGCCCAATATGCTATCTCTTCATCCAGCCACTGAGAGGCCTTATTGAGGACTGGGATCAGGGTGAGGGTCACAATGTGTGGTTTTGACCAATGTGGCCCGCAAACATGAGCGGGGCCTCATGGGCCACCCTGGTTTCAACTACACTGAACGTTGGACAACATGCCAACCACATGGTTTCTTGCCACGGGGAAGGAGTTGTGATTTCTGCATCACTTTCAAGCCTGGGCAGTGATTGGAGATAAGGTCTAGGTTCTGAAACTTGACAACCGAGGTTGGGAAGAGATGACGACCTAAGACCATGGCGGGTCCGATGTGCTCAGTGAGCGGCCAGCTTTCTGTGTGGGGCCAGGTAATCCAGGCTCAGGCTGTGTCAAAAAGGGCAATAGTGCCCAGGTCAGCCTATATATTTGGGTTACAGTCGTATGGCGTGCAGGTTGATCCTCTTTTGGAGTTTCTGGGTAGCCCCAGAGGGCAATGTTTTTCTTCCTGAGGGCAGGAAGAGTGCTGCATTATAGTTCTGGTTTTCAAACTGGAGGCTTGTGGGCCAGTAGTCTGAGGAAGGAAATCTGAGAACAAGCTAGGCTTAGGTTTCTGGGTGAGGACAAGGCAGGAACAATCTACAGACCTGAATCGAGATCTCGTGCTTATGATGTCAGGGCGAGGATCAGAAGATCGCTCAGGTTGGTGTTTCTGTCCCTGATGGCCCTTCATGAAGGGGTGGGGGGGTCATGAGGCCGTGGGGGTTTTCCCACGATGTTAGTTGTGAGAAGCTCCAAACTGCAAAGATTCTTCTGCAGGACAATTGAGACCTGTTGGTTGGCTCCAGGGCAACGATTCCGAGCAGGGTTCTAAGGATGGATGGCTGGGTAGCCCACCTCGCATTCCAATTGTGTCCTAGCAACAAGGCAGGTTAGATCTGCTGGATCTGGGGGAGCAACCCAGGAGGCTGAGTTGAAATAAACTCTCCTGTGGATGGGTCCTAATGTCTTTTTGTGTCTATGGAGACCTTGGAATGTAGCGGTGGCACTGGGGTCCTGAAGGGTTTTTCCAAACAGAGGCTTTGACACAGCTCCAACGTGCAAGTTTCCCATATGTAGATGAGATGTTTTCTGATGGGTGAGTCAAGAAACAGCCATACGCTGGTATTGAAATCCAGGCCTCTGAGGAGAGATGACTGGATACCACAACAATGGATCCGAGTAGTGCCTAGGGGCCTGTTCGTTCCTTTTTACCTCTGGGGACATCAGTCTATGCGTCTGAGTGCAGGTAGGTGCTCAGATGAGCTCAGATTGCCCCTGTTTGTCCTGGGAAGCCACCACTATTGGGATGGCCTCAGGCAGTTTGGAGGTTTATCCTATTAGTAGGGTTGTGGCCATTGGAATGGGCACATACAATTCCCTTGGAGAGGGCAAGTACAGTCCTCAGGTTTGGCTCCAGGGGCCTGAGCCTGTAGGGTGTGTAGGCCAGAGCTGTTTGGACAGTTGTCTGAAAACACAAACGCGGCTTATGTTTCGGGTCATAGGTATGGCAGGACTGATCTACAGACCATGAGGAGAACTCTTCGGGATATGAAAAAAGGGCGAGTGTGAGGCTCGTGCTCAAGTTTTTGTCTCTGGATATCGTGTCACTCATGGTCGTGAAATTTCCAGGTGACTTCATGGGAAATGGACGAGTCTTACTCTCTGGGGTTTTGCCCCGTCCCAAGAGTTTTGGGTCATTCTGGGGATGGAAGAAGTCCGTTTTGTTGTTGTTGTTGTTGATTTGCTTTGTTTTGTTTTTTAACCTCAGGTGTCTCACCAAATGAGGTATTCCAGAGTAGAGCCCTGGGGAGGGCCGACCGGACAACCAGAAATCTGGTTAAAAATTGTGGCCTAGGGACATGTCAAGCCCATTATGACATCTAATGGTCGAGCCACTGAGAGGACTTACTAGAGCACAGGACTCACGCTGAGGGTCACAATGCGTGTTTATGCCCTCTTCGCACTCAAGAATTGGCGGGGCCTCCGGGTGAATGCAGGTTTCTCCTACACTGAACGTTGGACAACATGCCAACCACAAGGTTTCTTGCCATGGGTAAGGACAAGGTCTGATTTCTGCATCACAGGCACCCCTGGGCAGTGGTTGGAGATAAGGTCTAGGTTCTGAAGCCTGAAAAACCGCAGTTGGGAAGAGATGATAACCTAAGGCCATGGCGGTTCTGATGTGCTCAGTGTGCGGTCAGCTTTCTGGGTGTTGGTCAGGAGGTCCGAGCTCAGGTTGTGTCAGACAGTGCATTAGTGCCCAGGTTAGACTATATACTTTGGGTATAGTCGAATGCCATGTAGATTTATCCTCATATAAGGTGCCTGGGCAGCTCATTAGGCCAAATTTTTTTTCTAGAGGGCAGGCAGAGTGCTGCATTGTGGGTCTGGAATTGCGAAACTTCCGGGCTTCGGGGCCTGGAGTGTGAGGACAGAAGTCTGAGAACACAAGCTAGACTTTGGTTTCAGGGCCAGGGCACGGCAGGTACCCCTGTAGATCTGAACCTATATCTCATGCATCTGAAGTCAGGGCGAGGATCAGAAGTTGGCTCAGGTTGGAGTTTCTGTGCATGACGGCCCCTTCATGAAGGGAGCGGAATCTCGAGGCCATGGAGGTTTTCCCACGTTGGGAGTTGTGGGATGCCCCCTTCAAGGATTCCTTCTGCGGGACAATTGAGACTTGTTGGGCAGCTCCAGGACATCCCATATGGAATGACTCCAGGGCACCGTTCGAGGATGGATGCCTGGGAAGCCCGCCTCGCATTCCAATTGTCTCCTAGCAACAAGACAGTTTAGATCTGATGGCTTAGCGGGAGAAACCGGGGTGGCTGACTTGAAATGGACTTTCCTGAGGATGGGTCCTAATGTGTGTTTGTGTCCATGAGGGCCTTAAAATGGGGCGGTGGCACCGGGACCCTGAAGTATTCTCCTAAGCTTTTGACATAGCTCGATGCACAAGGTTCCTTGTGGAGACGAGATTTGTTTTGATGGGTGCCTCAGGAAAACCTCTATGCTGGTATTGGTATCCAGGCTTTTGAGGAGACATGCCTGTAATCCAAAGCAATGTATCCGATTATGGCCTAAGGTCCTGTCTGGTTCAATCTTCTTCTCAGGGGACATCCATCTATGGTATGAGTGGAGGTAGATGCTCAGCAGGTATCAGACCGCCCTTGTTTGTCCCGGGCGACCTGCGCTATTGGGATGGCCTTAGGGATTTGGAGGGTTCTCCAAATTTTACTGTTTTGGACAATGGCATCGGCAGAATTCCTATGGATTGGGTAGGCACAGTCCTAATGTGTGACTCCAGGGGCCCCAGCCTGGAGGGTGTGTGGCCCAGGACTTTGAGGACAGAAGTCTGAAAACACAAACTCAGCTTAGGTTTGGGGACGTAGGTATGGCAGGCCCGATCTATAAACCATGAGAAGAACTCTTCCGGATATGAAGAAAGAGCGAGTCTGAGGCGCTTGCTCAGGCTTTTGTCTCTGGATTTTGTATCAGAGATGGCCGTGGAATGTCGGGGAGGCCTCATGGGCCATGGACGAATCTTCCTCTCTGTGGATTTGGCCCGATCCCAATTGTTTTTCGTCAAACTGTGGAATGGGAGGACTCCTTTCAGGTTTGTTACCTCAGGTGTCCCGCCAAAAGAGGAATTCCAAAGAAGAGCCCTGGGGAAAAGTGAAGGGAGAACCCGAACTATGGGTAAAATTTGGGGCCTAGGGGCATGGCAAGCCCAATATGCTATCTCTTCATCCAGCCACTGAGAGGCCTTATTGAGGACTGGGATCAGGGTGAGGGTCACAATGTGTGGTTTTGACCAATGTGGCCCGCAAACATGAGCGGGGCCTCATGGGCCACCCTGGTTTCAACTACACTGAACGTTGGACAACATGCCAACCACATGGTTTCTTGCCACGGGGAAGGAGTTGTGATTTCTGCATCACTTTCAAGCCTGGGCAGTGATTGGAGATAAGGTCTAGGTTCTGAAACTTGACAACCGAGGTTGGGAAGAGATGACGACCTAAGACCATGGCGGGTCCGATGTGCTCAGTGAGCGGCCAGCTTTCTGTGTGGGGCCAGGTAATCCAGGCTCAGGCTGTGTCAAAAAGGGCAATAGTGCCCAGGTCAGCCTATATATTTGGGTTACAGTCGTATGGCGTGCAGGTTGATCCTCTTTTGGAGTTTCTGGGTAGCCCCAGAGGGCAATGTTTTTCTTCCTGAGGGCAGGAAGAGTGCTGCATTATAGTTCTGGTTTTCAAACTGGAGGCTTGTGGGCCAGTAGTCTGAGGAAGGAAATCTGAGAACAAGCTAGGCTTAGGTTTCTGGGTGAGGACAAGGCAGGAACAATCTACAGACCTGAATCGAGATCTCGTGCTTATGATGTCAGGGCGAGGATCAGAAGATCGCTCAGGTTGGTGTTTCTGTCCCTGATGGCCCTTCATGAAGGGGTGGGGGGGTCATGAGGCCGTGGGGGTTTTCCCACGATGTTAGTTGTGAGAAGCTCCAAACTGCAAAGATTCTTCTGCAGGACAATTGAGACCTGTTGGTTGGCTCCAGGGCAACGATTCCGAGCAGGGTTCTAAGGATGGATGGCTGGGTAGCCCACCTCGCATTCCAATTGTGTCCTAGCAACAAGGCAGGTTAGATCTGCTGGATCTGGGGGAGCAACCCAGGAGGCTGAGTTGAAATAAACTCTCCTGTGGATGGGTCCTAATGTCTTTTTGTGTCTATGGAGACCTTGGAATGTAGCGGTGGCACTGGGGTCCTGAAGGGTTTTTCCAAACAGAGGCTTTGACACAGCTCCAACGTGCAAGTTTCCCATATGTAGATGAGATGTTTTCTGATGGGTGAGTCAAGAAACAGCCATACGCTGGTATTGAAATCCAGGCCTCTGAGGAGAGATGACTGGATACCACAACAATGGATCCGAGTAGTGCCTAGGGGCCTGTTCGTTCCTTTTTACCTCTGGGGACATCAGTCTATGCGTCTGAGTGCAGGTAGGTGCTCAGATGAGCTCAGATTGCCCCTGTTTGTCCTGGGAAGCCACCACTATTGGGATGGCCTCAGGCAGTTTGGAGGTTTATCCTATTAGTAGGGTTGTGGCCATTGGAATGGGCACATACAATTCCCTTGGAGAGGGCAAGTACAGTCCTCAGGTTTGGCTCCAGGGGCCTGAGCCTGTAGGGTGTGTAGGCCAGAGCTGTTTGGACAGTTGTCTGAAAACACAAACGCGGCTTATGTTTCGGGTCATAGGTATGGCAGGACTGATCTACAGACCATGAGGAGAACTCTTCGGGATATGAAAAAAGGGCGAGTGTGAGGCTCGTGCTCAAGTTTTTGTCTCTGGATATCGTGTCACTCATGGTCGTGAAATTTCCAGGTGACTTCATGGGAAATGGACGAGTCTTACTCTCTGGGGTTTTGCCCCGTCCCAAGAGTTTTGGGTCATTCTGGGGATGGAAGAAGTCCGTTTTGTTGTTGTTGTTGTTGATTTGCTTTGTTTTGTTTTTTAACCTCAGGTGTCTCACCAAATGAGGTATTCCAGAGTAGAGCCCTGGGGAGGGCCGACCGGACAACCAGAAATCTGGTTAAAAATTGTGGCCTAGGGACATGTCAAGCCCATTATGACATCTAATGGTCGAGCCACTGAGAGGACTTACTAGAGCACAGGACTCACGCTGAGGGTCACAATGCGTGTTTATGCCCTCTTCGCACTCAAGAATTGGCGGGGCCTCCGGGTGAATGCAGGTTTCTCCTACACTGAACGTTGGACAACATGCCAACCACAAGGTTTCTTGCCATGGGTAAGGACAAGGTCTGATTTCTGCATCACAGGCACCCCTGGGCAGTGGTTGGAGATAAGGTCTAGGTTCTGAAGCCTGAAAAACCGCAGTTGGGAAGAGATGATAACCTAAGGCCATGGCGGTTCTGATGTGCTCAGTGTGCGGTCAGCTTTCTGGGTGTTGGTCAGGAGGTCCGAGCTCAGGTTGTGTCAGACAGTGCATTAGTGCCCAGGTTAGACTATATACTTTGGGTATAGTCGAATGCCATGTAGATTTATCCTCATATAAGGTGCCTGGGCAGCTCATTAGGCCAAATTTTTTTTCTAGAGGGCAGGCAGAGTGCTGCATTGTGGGTCTGGAATTGCGAAACTTCCGGGCTTCGGGGCCTGGAGTGTGAGGACGGAAGTCTGAGAACACAAGCTAGACTTTGGTTTCAGGGCCAGGGCACGGCAGGTACCCCTGTAGATCTGAACCTATATCTCATGCATCTGAAGTCAGGGCGAGGATCAGAAGTTGGCTCAGGTTGGAGTTTCTGTGCATGACGGCCCCTTCATGAAGGGAGCGGAATCTCGAGGCCATGGAGGTTTTCCCACGTTGGGAGTTGTGGGATGCCCCCTTCAAGGATTCCTTCTGCGGGACAATTGAGACTTGTTGGGCAGCTCCAGGACATCCCATATGGAATGACTCCAGGGCACCGTTCGAGGATGGATGCCTGGGAAGCCCGCCTCGCATTCCAATTGTCTCCTAGCAACAAGACAGTTTAGATCTGATGGCTTAGCGGGAGAAACCGGGGTGGCTGACTTGAAATGGACTTTCCTGAGGATGGGTCCTAATGTGTGTTTGTGTCCATGAGGGCCTTAAAATGGGGCGGTGGCACCGGGACCCTGAAGTATTCTCCTAAGCTTTTGACATAGCTCGATGCACAAGGTTCCTTGTGGAGACGAGATTTGTTTTGATGGGTGCCTCAGGAAAACCTCTATGCTGGTATTGGTATCCAGGCTTTTGAGGAGACATGCCTGTAATCCAAAGCAATGTATCCGATTATGGCCTAAGGTCCTGTCTGGTTCAATCTTCTTCTCAGGGGACATCCATCTATGGTATGAGTGGAGGTAGATGCTCAGCAGGTATCAGACCGCCCTTGTTTGTCCCGGGCGACCTGCGCTATTGGGATGGCCTCAGGGATTTGGAGGGTTCTCCAAATTTTACTGTTTTGGACAATGGCATCGGCAGAATTCCTATGGATTGGGTAGGCACAGTCCTAATGTGTGACTCCAGGGGCCCCAGCCTGGAGGGTGTGTGGCCCAGGACTTTGAGGACAGAAGTCTGAAAACACAAACTCAGCTTAGGTTTGGGGACGTAGGTATGGCAGGCCCGATCTATAAACCATGAGAAGAACTCTTCCGGATATGAAGAAAGAGCGAGTCTGAGGCGCTTGCTCAGGCTTTTGTCTCTGGATTTTGTATCAGAGATGGCCGTGGAATGTCGGGGAGGCCTCATGGGCCATGGACGAATCTTCCTCTCTGTGGATTTGGCCCGATCCCAATTGTTTTTCGTCAAACTGTGGAATGGGAGGACTCCTTTCAGGTTTGTTACCTCAGGTGTCCCGCCAAAAGAGGAATTCCAAAGAAGAGCCCTGGGGAAAAGTGAAGGGAGAACCCGAACTATGGGTAAAATTTGGGGCCTAGGGGCATGGCAAGCCCAATATGCTATCTCTTCATCCAGCCACTGAGAGGCCTTATTGAGGACTGGGATCAGGGTGAGGGTCACAATGTGTGGTTTTGACCAATGTGGCCCGCAAACATGAGCGGGGCCTCATGGGCCACCCTGGTTTCAACTACACTGAACGTTGGACAACATGCCAACCACATGGTTTCTTGCCACGGGGAAGGAGTTGTGATTTCTGCATCACTTTCAAGCCTGGGCAGTGATTGGAGATAAGGTCTAGGTTCTGAAACTTGACAACCGAGGTTGGGAAGAGATGACGACCTAAGACCATGGCGGGTCCGATGTGCTCAGTGAGCGGCCAGCTTTCTGTGTGGGGCCAGGTAATCCAGGCTCAGGCTGTGTCAAAAAGGGCAATAGTGCCCAGGTCAGCCTATATATTTGGGTTACAGTCGTATGGCGTGCAGGTTGATCCTCTTTTGGAGTTTCTGGGTAGCCCCAGAGGGCAATGTTTTTCTTCCTGAGGGCAGGAAGAGTGCTGCATTATAGTTCTGGTTTTCAAACTGGAGGCTTGTGGGCCAGTAGTCTGAGGAAGGAAATCTGAGAACAAGCTAGGCTTAGGTTTCTGGGTGAGGACAAGGCAGGAACAATCTACAGACCTGAATCGAGATCTCGTGCTTATGATGTCAGGGCGAGGATCAGAAGATCGCTCAGGTTGGTGTTTCTGTCCCTGATGGCCCTTCATGAAGGGGTGGGGGGGTCATGAGGCCGTGGGGGTTTTCCCACGATGTTAGTTGTGAGAAGCTCCAAACTGCAAAGATTCTTCTGCAGGACAATTGAGACCTGTTGGTTGGCTCCAGGGCAACGATTCCGAGCAGGGTTCTAAGGATGGATGGCTGGGTAGCCCACCTCGCATTCCAATTGTGTCCTAGCAACAAGGCAGGTTAGATCTGCTGGATCTGGGGGAGCAACCCAGGAGGCTGAGTTGAAATAAACTCTCCTGTGGATGGGTCCTAATGTCTTTTTGTGTCTATGGAGACCTTGGAATGTAGCGGTGGCACTGGGGTCCTGAAGGGTTTTTCCAAACAGAGGCTTTGACACAGCTCCAACGTGCAAGTTTCCCATATGTAGATGAGATGTTTTCTGATGGGTGAGTCAAGAAACAGCCATACGCTGGTATTGAAATCCAGGCCTCTGAGGAGAGATGACTGGATACCACAGCAATGGATCCGAATAGTGCCTAGGGGCCTGTTCGTTCCTTTTTACCTCTGGGGACATCAGTCTATGCGTCTGAGTGCAGGTAGGTGCTCAGATGAGCTCAGATTGCCCCTGTTTGTCCTGGGAAGCCACCACTATTGGGATGGCCTCAGGCAGTTTGGAGGTTTATCCTATTAGTAGGGTTGTGGCCATTGGAATGGGCACATACAATTCCCTTGGAGAGGGCAAGTACAGTCCTCAGGTTTGGCTCCAGGGGCCTGAGCCTGTAGGGTGTGTAGGCCAGAGCTGTTTGGACAGTTGTCTGAAAACACAAACGCGGCTTATGTTTCGGGTCATAGGTATGGCAGGACTGATCTACAGACCATGAGGAGAACTCTTCAGGATATGAAAAAAGGGCGAGTGTGAGGCTCGTGCTCAAGTTTTTGTCTCTGGATATCGTGTCACTCATGGTCGTGAAATTTCCAGGTGACTTCATGGGAAATGGACGAGTCTTACTCTCTGGGGTTTTGCCCCGTCCCAAGAGTTTTGGGTCATTCTGGGGATGGAAGAAGTCCGTTTTGTTGTTGTTGTTGTTGATTTGCTTTGTTTTGTTTTTTAACCTCAGGTGTCTCACCAAATGAGGTATTCCAGAGTAGAGCCCTGGGGAGGGCCGACCGGACAACCAGAAATCTGGTTAAAAATTGTGGCCTAGGGACATGTCAAGCCCATTATGACATCTAATGGTCGAGCCACTGAGAGGACTTACTAGAGCACAGGACTCACGCTGAGGGTCACAATGCGTGTTTATGTCCTCTTCGCACTCAAGAATTGGCGGGGCCTCCGGGTGAATGCTGGTTTCTCCTACACTGAACGTTGGACAACATGCCAACCACAAGGTTTCTTGCCATGGGTAAGGACAAGGTCTGATTTCTGCATCACAGGCACCCCTGGGCAGTGGTTGGAGATAAGGTCTAGGTTCTGAAGCCTGAAAAACCGCAGTTGGGAAGAGATGATAACCTAAGGCCATGGCGGTTCTGATGTGCTCAGTGTGCGGTCAGCTTTCTGGGTGTTGGTCAGGAGGTCCGAGCTCAGGTTGTGTCAGACAGTGCATTAGTGCCCAGGTTAGACTATATACTTTGGGTATAGTCGAATGCCATGTAGATTTATCCTCATATAAGGTGCCTGGGCAGCTCATTAGGCCAAATTTTTTTTCTAGAGGGCAGGCAGAGTGCTGCATTGTGGGTCTGGAATTGCGAAACTTCCGGGCTTCGGGGCCTGGAGTGTGAGGACAGAAGTCTGAGAACACAAGCTAGACTTTGGTTTCAGGGCCAGGGCACGGCAGGTACCCCTGTAGATCTGAACCTATATCTCATGCATCTGAAGTCAGGGCGAGGATCAGAAGTTGGCTCAGGTTGGAGTTTCTGTGCATGACGGCCCCTTCATGAAGGGAGCGGAATCTCGAGGCCATGGAGGTTTTCCCACGTTGGGAGTTGTGGGATGCCCCCTTCAAGGATTCCTTCTGCGGGACAATTGAGACTTGTTGGGCAGCTCCAGGACATCCCATATGGAATGACTCCAGGGCACCGTTCGAGGATGGATGCCTGGGAAGCCCGCCTCGCATTCCAATTGTCTCCTAGCAACAAGACAGTTTAGATCTGATGGCTTAGCGGGAGAAACCGGGGTGGCTGACTTGAAATGGACTTTCCTGAGGATGGGTCCTAATGTGTGTTTGTGTCCATGAGGGCCTTAAAATGGGGCGGTGGCACCGGGACCCTGAAGTATTCTCCTAAGCTTTTGACATAGCTCGATGCACATGTTTCCTTGTGGAGACGAGATTTGTTCTGATGGGTGCCTCAGGAAAACCTCTATGCTGGTATTGGTATCCAGGCTTTTGAGGAGACATGCCTGTAATCCAAAGCAATGTATCCGATTATGGCCTAAGGTCCTGTCTGGTTCAATCTTCTTCTCAGGGGACATCCATCTATGGTATGAGTGGAGGTAGATGCTCAGCAGGTATCAGACCGCCCTTGTTTGTCCCGGGCGACCTGCGCTATTGGGATGGCCTCAGGGATTTGGAGGGTTCTCCAAATTTTACTGTTTTGGACAATGGCATCGGCAGAATTCCCATGGATTGGGTAGGCACAGTCCTAATGTGTGACTCCAGGGGCCCCAGCCTGGAGGGTGTGTGGCCCAGGACTTTGAGGACAGAAGTCTGAAAACACAAACTCAGCTTAGGTTTGGGGACGTAGGTATGGCAGGCCCGATCTATAAACCATGAGAAGAACTCTTCCGGATATGAAGAAAGAGCGAGTCTGAGGCGCTTGCTCAGGCTTTTGTCTCTGGATTTTGTATCAGAGATGGCCGTGGAATGTCGGGGAGGCCTCATGGGCCATGGACGAATCTTCCTCTCTGTGGATTTGGCCCGATCCCAATTGTTTTTCGTCAAACTGTGGAATGGGAGGACTCCTTTCAGGTTTGTTACCTCAGGTGTCCCGCCAAAAGAGGAATTCCAAAGAAGAGCCCTGGGGAAAAGTGAAGGGAGAACCCGAACTATGGGTAAAATTTGGGGCCTAGGGGCATGTCAAGCCCAATATGCTATCTCTTCATCCAGCCACTGAGAGGCCTTATTGAGGACTGGGATCAGGGTGAGGGTCACAATGTGTGGTTTTGACCAATGTGGCCCGCAAACATGAGCGGGGCCTCATGGGCCACCCTGGTTTCAACTACACTGAACGTTGGACAACATGCCAACCACATGGTTTCTTGCCACGGGGAAGGAGTTGTGTTTTCTGCATCACTTTCAAGCCTGGGCAGTGATTGGAGATAAGGTCTAGGTTCTGAAACTTGACAACCGAGGTTAGGAAGAGATGACGACCTAAGACCATGGCGGGTCCGATGTGCTCAGTGAGCGGCCAGCTTTCTGTGTGGGGCCAGGTAATCCAGGCTCAGGCTGTGTCAAAAAGGGCAATAGTGCCCAGGTCAGCCTATATATTTGGGGTACAGTCGTATGGCGTGCAGGTTGATCCTCTTTTGGAGTTTCTGGGTAGCCCCAGAGGGCAATGTTTTTCTTCCTGAGGGCAGGAAGAGTGCTGCATTATAGTTCTGGTTTTCAAACTGGAGGCTTGTGGGCCAGTAGTCTGAGGAAGGAAATCTGAGAACAAGCTAGGCTTAGGTTTCTGGGTGAGGACAAGGCAGGAACAATCTACAGACCTGAATCGAGATCTCGTGCTTATGATGTCAGGGCGAGGATCAGAAGATCGCTCAGGTTGGAGTTTCTGTCCCTGATGGCCCTTCATGAAGGGGTGGGGGGGTCATGAGGCCGTGGGGGTTTTCCCACGATGTTAGTTGTGAGAAGCTCCAAACTGCAAAGATTCTTCTGCAGGACAATTGAGACCTGTTGGTTGGCTCCAGGGCAACGATTCCGAGCAGGGTTCTAAGGATAGATGGCTGGGTAGCCCAACTCGCATTCCAATTGTGTCCTAGCAACAAGACAGGTTAGATCTGCTGGATCTGGGGGAGCAACCCAGGAGGCTGAGTTGAAATAAACTCTCCTGTGGATGGGTCCTAATGTCTTTTTGTGTCTATGGAGACCTTGGAATGTAGCGGTGGCACTGGGGTCCTGAAGGGTTTTTCCAAACAGAGGCTTTGACACAGCTCCAACGTGCAAGTTTCCCATATGTAGATGACATGTTTTCTGATGGGTGAGTCAAGAAACAGCCATACGCTGGTATTGAAATCCAGGCCTCTGAGGAGAGATGACTGGATACCACAGCAATGGATCCGAGTAGTGCCTAGGGGCCTGTTCGTTCCTTTTTACCTCTGGGGACATCAGTCTATGCGTCTGAGTGCAGGTAGGTGCTCTGATGAGCTCAGATTGCCCCTGTTTGTCCTGGGAAGCCACCACTATTGGGATGGCCTCAGGCAGTTTGAAGGTTTATCCTATTAGTAGGGTTGTGGCCATTGGAATGGGCACATACAATTCCCTTGGAGAGGGCAAGTACAGTCCTCAGGTTTGGCTCCAGGGGCCTGAGCCTGTAGGGTGTGTAGGCCAGAGCTGTTTGGACAGTTGTCTGAAAACACAAACGCGGCTTATGTTTCGGGTCATAGGTATGGCAGGACTGATCTACAGACCATGAGGAGAACTCTTCGGGATATGAAAAAAGGGCGAGTGTGAGGCTCGTGCTCAAGTTTTTGTCTCTGGATATCGTGTCACTCATGGTCGTGAAATTTCCAGGTGACTTCATGGGAAATGGACGAGTCTTACTCTCTGGGGTTTTGCCCCGTCCCAAGTTTTGGGTCATTCTGGGGATGGAAGAAGTCCGTTTTGTTGTTGTTGTTGTTGATTTGCTTTGTTTTGTTTTTTAACCTCAGGTGTCTCACCAAATGAGGTATTCCAGAGTAGAGCCCTGGGGAGGGCCGACCGGACAACCAGAAATCTGGTTAAAAATTGTGGCCTAGGGACATGTCAAGCCCATTATGACATCTAATGGTCGAGCCACTGAGAGGACTTACTAGAGCACAGGACTCACGCTGAGGGTCACAATGCGTGTTTATGCCCTCTTCGCACTCAAGAATTGGCGGGGCCTCCGGGTGAATGCTGGTTTCTCCTACACTGAACGTTGGACAACATGCCAACCACAAGGTTTCTTGCCATGGGTAAGGACAAGGTCTGATTTCTGCATCACAGGCACCCCTGGGCAGTGGTTGGAGATAAGGTCTAGGTTCTGAAGCCTGAAAAACCGCAGTTGGGAAGAGATGATAACCTAAGGCCATGGCGGTTCTGATGTGCTCAGTGTGCGGTCAGCTTTCTGGGTGTTGGTCAGGAGGTCCGAGCTCAGGTTGTGTCAGACAGTGCATTAGTGCCCAGGTTAGACTATATACTTTGGGTATAGTCGAATGCCATGTAGATTTATCCTCATATAAGGTGCCTGGGCAGCTCATTAGGCCAAATTTTTTTTCTAGAGGGCAGGCAGAGTGCTGCATTGTGGGTCTGGAATTGCGAAACTTCCGGGCTTCGGGGCCTGGAGTGTGAGGACGGAAGTCTGAGAACACATGCTAGACTTTGGTACCCACGGCAGGTACCCCTGTAGATCTGAACCTATATCTCATGCATCTGAAGTCAGGGCGAGGATCAGAAGTTGGCTCAGGTTGGAGTTTCTGTGCATGACGGCCCCTTCATGAAGGGAGCGGAATCTCGAGGCCATGGAGGTTTTCCCACGTTGGGAGTTGTGGGATGCCCCCTTCAAGGATTCCTTCTGCGGGACAATTGAGACTTGTTGGGCAGCTCCAGGACATCCCATATGGAATGACTCCAGGGCACCGTTCGAGGATGGATGCCTGGGAAGCCCGCCTCGCATTCCAATTGTCTCCTAGCAACAAGACAGTTTAGATCTGATGGCTTAGCGGGAGAAACCGGGGTGGCTGACTTGAAATGGACTTTCCTGAGGATGGGTCCTAATGTGTGTTTGTGTCCATGAGGGCCTTAAAATGGGGCGGTGGCACCGGGACCCTGAAGTATTCTCCTAAGCTTTTGACATAGCTCGATGCACAAGGTTCCTTGTGGAGACGAGATTTGTTTTGATGGGTGCCTCAGGAAAACCTCTATGCTGGTATTGGTATCCAGGCTTTTGAGGAGACATGCCTGTAATCCAAAGCAATGTATCCGATTATGGCCTAAGGTCCTGTCTGGTTCAATCTTCTTCTCAGGGGACATCCATCTATGGTATGAGTGGAGGTAGATGCTCAGCAGGTATCAGACCGCCCTTGTTTGTCCCGGGCGACCTGCGCTATTGGGATGGCCTCAGGGATTTGGAGGGTTCTCCAAATTTTACTGTTTTGGACAATGGCATCGGCAGAATTCCCATGGATTGGGTAGGCACAGTCCTAATGTGTGACTCCAGGGGCCCCAGCCTGGAGGGTGTGTGGCCCAGGACTTTGAGGACAGAAGTCTGAAAACACAAACTCAGCTTAGGTTTGGGGACGTAGGTATGGCAGGCCCGATCTATAAACCATGAGAAGAACTCTTCCGGATATGAAGAAAGAGCGAGTCTGAGGCGCTTGCTCAGGCTTTTGTCTCTGGATTTTGTATCAGAGATGGCCGTGGAATGTCGGGGAGGCCTCATGGGCCATGGACGAATCTTCCTCTCTGTGGATTTGGCCCGATCCCAATTGTTTTTCGTCAAACTGTGGAATGGGAGGACTCCTTTCAGGTTTGTTACCTCAGGTGTCCCGCCAAAAGAGGAATTCCAAAGAAGAGCCCTGGGGAAAAGTGAAGGGAGAACCCGAACTATGGGTAAAATTTGGGGCCTAGGGGCATGGCAAGCCCAATATGCTATCTCTTCATCCAGCCACTGAGAGGCCTTATTGAGGACTGGGATCAGGGTGAGGGTCACAATGTGTGGTTTTGACCAATGTGGCCCGCAAACATGAGCGGGGCCTCATGGGCCACCCTGGTTTCAACTACACTGAACGTTGGACAACATGCCAACCACATGGTTTCTTGCCACGGGGAAGGAGTTGTGATTTCTGCATCACTTTCAAGCCTGGGCAGTGATTGGAGATAAGGTCTAGGTTCTGAAACTTGACAACCGAGGTTAGGAAGAGATGACGACCTAAGACCATGGCGGGTCCGATGTGCTCAGTGAGCGGCCAGCTTTCTGTGTGGGGCCAGGTAATCCAGGCTCAGGCTGTGTCAAAAAGGGCAATAGTGCCCAGGTCAGCCTATATATTTGGGGTACAGTCGTATGGCGTGCAGGTTGATCCTCTTTTGGAGTTTCTGGGTAGCCCCAGAGGGCAATGTTTTTCTTCCTGAGGGCAGGAAGAGTGCTGCATTATAGTTCTGGTTTTCAAACTGGAGGCTTGTGGGCCAGTAGTCTGAGGAAGGAAATCTGAGAACAAGCTAGGCTTAGGTTTCTGGGTGAGGACAAGGCAGGAACAATCTACAGACCTGAATCGAGATCTCGTGCTTATGATGTCAGGGCGAGGATCAGAAGATCGCTCAGGTTGGAGTTTCTGTCCCTGATGGCCCTTCATGAAGGGGTGGGGGGGTCATGAGGCCGTGGGGGTTTTCCCACGATGTTAGTTGTGAGAAGCTCCAAACTGCAAAGATTCTTCTGCAGGACAATTGAGACCTGTTGGTTGGCTCCAGGGCAACGATTCCGAGCAGGGTTCTAAGGATAGATGGCTGGGTAGCCCAACTCGCATTCCAATTGTGTCCTAGCAACAAGACAGGTTAGATCTGCTGGATCTGGGGGAGCAACCCAGGAGGCTGAGTTGAAATAAACTCTCCTGTGGATGGGTCCTAATGTCTTTTTGTGTCTATGGAGACCTTGGAATGTAGTGGTGGCACTGGGGTCCTGAAGGGTTTTTCCAAACAGAGGCTTTGACACAGCTCCAACGTGCAAGTTTCCCATATGTAGATGAGATGTTTTCTGATGGGTGAGTCAAGAAACAGCCATACGCTGGTATTGAAATCCAGGCCTCTGAGGAGAGATGACTGGATACCACAGCAATGGATCCGAGTAGTGCCTAGGGGCCTGTTCGTTCCTTTTTACCTCTGGGGACATCAGTCTATGCGTCTGAGTGCAGGTAGGTGCTCTGATGAGCTCAGATTGCCCCTGTTTGTCCTGGGAAGCCACCACTATTGGGATGGCCTCAGGCAGTTTGGAGGTTTATCCTATTAGTAGGGTTGTGGCCATTGGAATGGGCACATACAATTCCCTTGGAGAGGGCAAGTACAGTCCTCAGGTTTGGCTCCAGGGGCCTGAGCCTGTAGGGTGTGTAGGCCAGAGCTGTTTGGACAGTTGTCTGAAAACACAAACGCGGCTTATGTTTCGGGTCATAGGTATGGCAGGACTGATTTACAGACCATGAGGAGAACTCTTCGGGATATGAAAAAAGGGCGAGTGTGAGGCTCGTGCTCAAGTTTTTGTCTCTGGATATCGTGTCACTCATGGTCGTGAAATTTCCAGGTGACTTCATGGGAAATGGACGAGTCTTACTCTCTGGGGTTTTGCCCCGTCCCAAGAGTTTTGGGTCATTCTGGGGATGGAAGAAGTCCGTTTTGTTGTTGTTGTTGTTGATTTGCTTTGTTTTGTTTTTTAACCTCAGGTGTCTCACCAAATGAGGTATTCCAGAGTAGAGCCCTGGGGAGGGCCGACCGGACAACCAGAAATCTGGTTAAAAATTGTGGCCTAGGGACATGTCAAGCCCATTATGACATCTAATGGTCGAGCCACTGAGAGGACTTACTAGAGCACAGGACTCACGCTGAGGGTCACAATGCGTGTTTATGCCCTCTTCGCACTCAAGAATTGGCGGGGCCTCCGGGTGAATGCTGGTTTCTCCTACACTGAACGTTGGACAACATGCCAACCACAAGGTTTCTTGCCATGGGTAAGGACAAGGTCTGATTTCTGCATCACAGGCACCCCTGGGCAGTGGTTGGAGATAAGGTCTAGGTTCTGAAGCCTGAAAAACCGCAGTTGGGAAGAGATGATAACCTAAGGCCATGGCGGTTCTGATGTGCTCAGTGTGCGGTCAGCTTTCTGGGTGTTGGTCAGGAGGTCCGAGCTCAGGTTGTGTCAGACAGTGCATTAGTGCCCAGGTTAGACTATATACTTTGGGTATAGTCGAATGCCATGTAGATTTATCCTCATATAAGGTGCCTGGGCAGCTCATTAGGCCAAATTTTTTTTCTAGAGGGCAGGCAGAGTGCTGCATTGTGGGTCTGGAATTGCGAAACTTCCGGGCTTCGGGGCCTGGAGTGTGAGGACGGAAGTCTGAGAACACAAGCTAGACTTTGGTTTCAGGGCCAGGGCACGGCAGGTACCCCTGTAGATCTGAACCTATATCTCATGCATCTGAAGTCAGGGCGAGGATCAGAAGTTGGCTCAGGTTGGAGTTTCTGTGCATGACGGCCCCTTCATGAAGGGAGCGGAATCTCGAGGCCATGGAGGTTTTCCCACGTTGGGAGTTGTGGGATGCCCCCTTCAAGGATTCCTTCTGCGGGACAATTGAGACTTGTTGGGCAGCTCCAGGACATCCCATATGGAATGACTCCAGGGCACCGTTCGAGGATGGATGCCTGGGAAGCCCGCCTCGCATTCCAATTGTCTCCTAGCAACAAGACAGTTTAGATCTGATGGCTTAGCGGGAGAAACCGGGGTGGCTGACTTGAAATGGACTTTCCTGAGGATGGGTCCTAATGTGTGTTTGTGTCCATGAGGGCCTTAAAATGGGGCGGTGGCACCGGGACCCTGAAGTATTCTCCTAAGCTTTTGACATAGCTCGATGCACAAGGTTCCTTGTGGAGACGAGATTTGTTTTGATGGGTGCCTCAGGAAAACCTCTATGCTGGTATTGGTATCCAGGCTTTTGAGGAGACATGCCTGTAATCCAAAGCAATGTATCCGATTATGGCCTAAGGTCCTGTCTGGTTCAATCTTCTTCTCAGGGGACATCCATCTATGGTATGAGTGGAGGTAGATGCTCAGCAGGTATCAGACCGCCCTTGTTTGTCCCGGGCGACCTGCGCTATTGGGATGGCCTCAGGGATTTGGAGGGTTCTCCAAATTTTACTGTTTTGGACAATGGCATCGGCAGAATTCCCATGGATTGGGTAGGCACAGTCCTAATGTGTGACTCCAGGGGCCCCAGCCTGGAGGGTGTGTGGCCCAGGACTTTGAGGACAGAAGTCTGAAAACACAAACTCAGCTTAGGTTTGGGGACGTAGGTATGGCAGGCCCGATCTATAAACCATGAGAAGAACTCTTCCGGATATGAAGAAAGAGCGAGTCTGAGGCGCTTGCTCAGGCTTTTGTCTCTGGATTTTGTATCAGAGATGGCCGTGGAATGTCGGGGAGGCCTCATGGGCCATGGACGAATCTTCCTCTCTGTGGATTTGGCCCGATCCCAATTGTTTTTCGTCAAACTGTGGAATGGGAGGACTCCTTTCAGGTTTGTTACCTCAGGTGTCCCGCCAAAAGAGGAATTCCAAAGAAGAGCCCTGGGGAAAAGTGAAGGGAGAACCCGAACTATGGGTAAAATTTGGGGCCTAGGGGCATGGCAAGCCCAATATGCTATCTCTTCATCCAGCCACTGAGAGGCCTTATTGAGGACTGGGATCAGGGTGAGGGTCACAATGTGTGGTTTTGACCAATGTGGCCCGCAAACATGAGCGGGGCCTCATGGGCCACCCTGGTTTCAACTACACTGAACGTTGGACAACATGCCAACCACATGGTTTCTTGCCACGGGGAAGGAGTTGTGATTTCTGCATCACTTTCAAGCCTGGGCAGTGATTGGAGATAAGGTCTAGGTTCTGAAACTTGACAACCGAGGTTAGGAAGAGATGACGACCTAAGACCATGGCGGGTCCGATGTGCTCAGTGAGCGGCCAGCTTTCTGTGTGGGGCCAGGTAATCCAGGCTCAGGCTGTGTCAAAAAGGGCAATAGTGCCCAGGTCAGCCTATATATTTGGGGTACAGTCGTATGGCGTGCAGGTTGATCCTCTTTTGGAGTTTCTGGGTAGCCCCAGAGGGCAATGTTTTTCTTCCTGAGGGCAGGAAGAGTGCTGCATTATAGTTCTGGTTTTCAAACTGGAGGCTTGTGGGCCAGTAGTCTGAGGAAGGAAATCTGAGAACAAGCTAGGCTTAGGTTTCTGGGTGAGGACAAGGCAGGAACAATCTACAGACCTGAATCGAGATCTCGTGCTTATGATGTCAGGGCGAGGATCAGAAGATCGCTCAGGTTGGAGTTTCTGTCCCTGATGGCCCTTCATGAAGGGGTGGGGGGGTCATGAGGCCGTGGGGGTTTTCCCACGATGTTAGTTGTGAGAAGCTCCAAACTGCAAAGATTCTTCTGCAGGACAATTGAGACCTGTTGGTTGGCTCCAGGGCAACGATTCCGAGCAGGGTTCTAAGGATAGATGGCTGGGTAGCCCAACTCGCATTCCAATTGTGTCCTAGCAACAAGACAGGTTAGATCTGCTGGATCTGGGGGAGCAACCCAGGAGGCTGAGTTGAAATAAACTCTCCTGTGGATGGGTCCTAATGTCTTTTTGTGTCTATGGAGACCTTGGAATGTAGCGGTGGCACTGGGGTCCTGAAGGGTTTTTCCAAACAGAGGCTTTGACACAGCTCCAACGTGCAAGTTTCCCATATGTAGATGAGATGTTTTCTGATGGGTGAGTCAAGAAACAGCCATACGCTGGTATTGAAATCCAGGCCTCTGAGGAGAGATGACTGGATACCACAGCAATGGATCCGAGTAGTGCCTAGGGGCCTGTTCGTTCCTTTTTACCTCTGGGGACATCAGTCTATGCTTCTGAGTGCAGGTAGGTGCTCTGATGAGCTCAGATTGCCCCTGTTTGTCCTGGGAAGCCACCACTATTGGGATGGCCTCAGGCAGTTTGGAGGTTTATCCTATTAGTAGGGTTGTGGCCATTGGAATGGGCACATACAATTCCCTTGGAGAGGGCAAGTACAGTCCTCAGGTTTGGCTCCAGGGGCCTGAGCCTGTAGGGTGTGTAGGCCAGAGCTGTTTGGACAGTTGTCTGAAAACACAAACGCGGCTTATGTTTCGGGTCATAGGTATGGCAGGACTGATCTACAGACCATGAGGAGAACTCTTCGGGATATGAAAAAAGGGCGAGTGTGAGGCTCGTGCTCAAGTTTTTGTCTCTGGATATCGTGTCACTCATGGTCGTGAAATTTCCAGGTGACTTCATGGGAAATGGACGAGTCTTACTCTCTGGGGTTTTGCCCCGTCCCAAGAGTTTTGGGTCATTCTGGGGATGGAAGAAGTCGTTTTGTTGTTGTTGTTGTTGATTTGCTTTGTTTTGTTTTTTAACCTCAGGTGTCTCACCAAATGAGGTATTCCAGAGTAGAGCCCTGGGGAGGGCCGACCGGACAACCAGAAATCTGGTTAAAAATTGTGGCCTAGGGACATGTCAAGCCCATTATGACATCTAATGGTCGAGCCACTGAGAGGACTTACTAGAGCACAGGACTCACGCTGAGGGTCACAATGCGTGTTTATGTCCTCTTCGCACTCAAGAATTGGCGGGGCCTCCGGGTGAATGCTGGTTTCTCCTACACTGAACGTTGGACAACATGCCAACCACAAGGTTTCTTGCCATGGGTAAGGACAAGGTCTGATTTCTGCATCACAGGCACCCCTGGGCAGTGGTTGGAGATAAGGTCTAGGTTCTGAAGCCTGAAAAACCGCAGTTGGGAAGAGATGATAACCTAAGGCCATGGCGGTTCTGATGTGCTCAGTGTGCGGTCAGCTTTCTGGGTGTTGGTCAGGAGGTCCGAGCTCAGGTTGTGTCAGACAGTGCATTAGTGCCCAGGTTAGACTATATACTTTGGGTATAGTCGAATGCCATGTAGATTTATCCTCATATAAGGTGCCTGGGCAGCTCATTAGGCCAAATTTTTTTTCTAGAGGGCAGGCAGAGTGCTGCATTGTGGGTCTGGAATTGCGAAACTTCCGGGCTTCGGGGCCTGGAGTGTGAGGACGGAAGTCTGAGAACACAAGCTAGACTTTGGTTTCAGGGCCAGGGCACGGCAGGTACCCCAGTAGATCTGAACCTATATCTCATGCATCTGAAGTCAGGGCGAGGATCAGAAGTTGGCTCAGGTTGGAGTTTCTGTGCATGACGGCCCCTTCATGAAGGGAGCGGAATCTCGAGGCCATGGAGGTTTTCCCACGTTGGGAGTTGTGGGATGCCCCCTTCAAGGATTCCTTCTGCGGGACAATTGAGACTTGTTGGGCAGCTCCAGGACATCCCATATGGAATGACTCCAGGGCACCGTTCGAGGATGGATGCCTGGGAAGCCCGCCTCGCATTCCAATTGTCTCCTAGCAACAAGACAGTTTAGATCTGATGGCTTAGCGGGAGAAACCGGGGTGGCTGACTTGAAATGGACTTTCCTGAGGATGGGTCCTAATGTGTGTTTGTGTCCATGAGGGCCTTAAAATGGGGCGGTGGCACCGGGACCCTGAAGTATTCTCCTAAGCTTTTGACATAGCTCGATGCACAAGGTTCCTTGTGGAGACGAGATTTGTTTTGATGGGTGCCTCAGGAAAACCTCTATGCTGGTATTGGTATCCAGGCTTTTGAGGAGACATGCCTGTAATCCAAAGCAATGTATCCGATTATGGCCTAAGGTCCTGTCTGGTTCAATCTTCTTCTCAGGGGACATCCATCTATGGTATGAGTGGAGGTAGATGCTCAGCAGGTATCAGACCGCCCTTGTTTGTCCCGGGCGACCTGCGCTATTGGGATGGCCTCAGGGATTTGGAGGGTTCTCCAAATTTTACTGTTTTGGACAATGGCATCGGCAGAATTCCCATGGATTGGGTAGGCACAGTCCTAATGTGTGACTCCAGGGGCCCCAGCCTGGAGGGTGTGTGGCCCAGGACTTTGAGGACAGAAGTCTGAAAACACAAACTCATCTTAGGTTTGGGGACGTAGGTATGGCAGGCCCGATCTATAAACCATGAGAAGAACTCTTCCGGATATGAAGAAAGAGCGAGTCTGAGGTGCTTGCTCAGGCTTTTGTCTCTGGATTTTGTATCAGAGATGGCCGTGGAATGTCGGGGAGGCCTCATGGGCCATGGACAAATCTTCCTCTCTGTGGATTTGGCCCGATCCCAATTGTTTTTCGTCAAACTGTGGAATGGGAGGACTCCTTTCAGGTTTGTTACCTCAGGTGTCCCGCCAAAAGAGGAATTCCAAAGAAGAGCCCTGGGGAAAAGTGAAGGGAGAACCCGAACTATGGGTAAAATTTGGGGCCTAGGGGCATGGCAAGCCCAATATGCTATCTCTTCATCCAGCCACTGAGAGGCCTTATTGAGGACTGGGATCAGGGTGAGGGTCACAATGTGTGGTTTTGACCAATGTGGCCCGCAAACATGAGCGGGGCCTCATGGGCCACCCTGGTTTCAACTACACTGAACGTTGGACAACATGCCAACCACATGGTTTCTTGCCACGGGGAAGGAGTTGTGATTTCTGCATCACTTTCAAGCCTGGGCAGTGATTGGAGATAAGGTCTAGGTTCTGAAACTTGACAACCGAGGTTGGGAAGAGATGACGACCTAAGTCCATGGCGGGTCCGATGTGCTCAGTGAGCGGCCAGCTTTCTGTGTGGGGCCAGGTAATCCAGGCTCAGGCTGTGTCAAAAAGGGCAATAGTGCCCAGGTCAGCCTATATATTTGGGGTACAGTCGTATGGCGTGCAGGTTGATCCTCTTTTGGAGTTTCTGGGTAGCCCCAGAGGGCAATGTTTTTCTTCCTGAGGGCAGGAAGAGTGCTGCATTATAGTTCTGGTTTTCAAACTGGAGGCTTGTGGGCCAGTAGTCTGAGGAAGGAAATCTGAGAACAAGCTAGGCTTAGGTTTCTGGGTGAGGACAAGGCAGGAACAATCTACAGACCTGAATCGAGATCTCGTGCTTATGATGTCAGGGCGAGGATCAGAAGATCGCTCAGGTTGGAGTTTCTGTCCCTGATGGCCCTTCATGAAGGGGTGGGGGGGTCATGAGGCCGTGGGGGTTTTCCCAGATGTTAGTTGTGAGAAGCTCCAAACTGCAAAGATTCTTCTGCAGGACAATTGAGACCTGTTGGTTGGCTCCAGGGCAACGATTCCGAGCAGGGTTCTAAGGATAGATGGCTGGGTAGCCCAACTCGCATTCCAATTGTGTCCTAGCAACAAGACAGGTTAGATCTGCTGGATCTGGGGGAGCAACCCAGGAGGCTGAGTTGAAATAAACTCTCCTGTGGATGGGTCCTAATGTCTTTTTGTGTCTATGGAGACCTTGGAATGTAGTGGTGGCACTGTGGTCCTGAAGGGTTTTTCCAAACAGAGGCTTTGACACAGCTCCAACGTGCAAGTTTCCCATATGTAGATGAGATGTTTTCTGATGGGTGAGTCAAGAAACAGCCATACGCTGGTATTGAAATCCAGGCCTCTGAGGAGAGATGGCTGGATACCACAGCAATGGATCCGAATAGTGCCTAGGGGCCTGTTCGTTCCTTTTTACCTCTGGGGACATCAGTCTATGCGTCTGAGTGCAGGTAGGTGCTCTGATGAGCTCAGATTGCCCCTGTTTGTCCTGGGAAGCCACCACTATTGGGATGGCCTCAGGCAGTTTGGAGGTTTATCCTATTAGTAGGGTTGTGGCCATTGGAATGGGCACATACAATTCCCTTGGAGAGGGCAAGTACAGTCCTCAGGTTTGGCTCCAGGGGCCTGAGCCTGTAGGGTGTGTAGGCCAGAGCTGTTTGGACAGTTGTCTGAAAACACAAACGCGGCTTATGTTTCGGGTCATAGGTATGGCAGGACTGATCTACAGACCATGAGGAGAACTCTTCGGGATATGAAAAAAGGGCGAGTGTGAGGCTCGTGCTCAAGTTTTTGTCTCTGGATATCGTGTCACTCATGGTCGTGAAATTTCCAGGTGACTTCATGGGAAATGGACGAGTCTTACTCTCTGGGGTTTTGCCCCGTCCCAAGAGTTTTGGGTCATTCTGGGGATGGAAGAAGTCGTTTTGTTGTTGTTGTTGTTGATTTGCTTTGTTTTGTTTTTTAACCTCAGGTGTCTCACCAAATGAGGTATTCCAGAGTAGAGCCCTGGGGAGGGCCGACCGGACAACCAGAAATCTGGTTAAAAATTGTGGCCTAGGGACATGTCAAGCCCATTATGACATCTAATGGTCGAGCCACTGAGAGGACTTACTAGAGCACAGGACTCACGCTGAGGGTCACAATGCGTGTTTATGCCCTCTTCGCACTCAAGAATTGGCGGGGCCTCCGGGTGAATGCTGGTTTCTCCTACACTGAACGTTGGACAACATGCCAACCACAAGGTTTCTTGCCATGGGTAAGGACAAGGTCTGATTTCTGCATCACAGGCACCCCTGGGCAGTGGTTGGAGATAAGGTCTAGGTTCTGAAGCCTGAAAAACCGCAGTTGGGAAGAGATGATAACCTAAGGCCATGGCGGTTCTGATGTGCTCAGTGTGCGGTCAGCTTTCTGGGTGTTGGTCAGGAGGTCCGAGCTCAGGTTGTGTCAGACAGTGCATTAGTGCCCAGGTTAGACTATATACTTTGGGTATAGTCGAATGCCATGTAGATTTATCCTCATATAAGGTGCCTGGGCAGCTCATTAGGCCAAATTTTTTTTCTAGAGGGCAGGCAGAGTGCTGCATTGTGGGTCTGGAATTGCGAAACTTCCGGGCTTCGGGGCCTGGAGTGTGAGGACGGAAGTCTGAGAACACAAGCTAGACTTTGGTTTCAGGGCCAGGGCATGGCAGGTACCCCTGTAGATCTGAACCTATATCTCATGCATCTGAAGTCAGGGCGAGGATCAGAAGTTGGCTCAGGTTGGAGTTTCTGTGCATGACGGCCCCTTCATGAAGGGAGCGGAATCTCGAGGCCATGGATGTTTTCCCACGTTGGGAGTTGTGGGATGCCCCCTTCAAGGATTCCTTCTGCGGGACAATTGAGACTTGTTGGGCAGCTCCAGGACATCCCATATGGAATGACTCCAGGGCACCGTTCGAGGATGGATGCCTGGGAAGCCCGCCTCGCATTCCAATTGTCTCCTAGCAACAAGACAGTTTAGATCTGATGGCTTAGCGGGAGAAACCGGGGTGGCTGACTTGAAATGAACTTTCCTGAGGATGGGTCCTAATGTGTGTTTGTGTCCATGAGGGCCTTAAAATGGGGCGGTGGCACCGGGACCCTGAAGTATTCTCCTAAGCTTTTGACATAGCTCGATGCACAAGGTTCCTTGTGGAGACGAGATTTGTTTTGATGGGTGCCTCAGGAAAACCTCTATGCTGGTATTGGTATCCAGGCTTTTGAGGAGACATGCCTGTAATCCAAAGCAATGTATCCGATTATGGCCTAAGGTCCTGTCTGGTTCAATCTTCTTCTCAGGGGACATCCATCTATGGTATGAGTGGAGGTAGATGCTCAGCTGGTATCAGACCGCCCTTGTTTGTCCCGGGCGACCTGCGCTATTGGGATGGCCTCAGGGATTTGGAGGGTTCTCCAAATTTTACTGTTTTGGACAATGGCATCGGCAGAATTCCCATGGATTGGGTAGGCACAGTCCTAATGTGTGACTCCAGGGGCCCCAGCCTGGAGGGTGTGTGGCCCAGGACTTTGAGGACAGAAGTCTGAAAACACAAACTCAGCTTAGGTTTGGGGACGTAGGTATGGCAGGCCCGATCTATAAACCATGAGAAGAACTCTTCCGGATATGAAGAAAGAGCGAATCTGAGGCGCTTGCTCAGGCTTTGTCTCTGGATTTTGTATCAGAGATGGCCGTGGAATGTCGGGGAGGCCTCATGGGCCATGGACGAATCTTCCTCTCTGTGGATTTGGCCCGATCCCAATTGTTTTTCGTCAAACTGTGGAATGGGAGGACTCCTTTCAGGTTTGTTACCTCAGGTGTCCCGCCAAAAGAGGAATTCCAAAGAAGAGCCCTGGGGAAAAGTGAAGGGAGAACCCGAACTATGGGTAAAATTTGGGGCCTAGGGGCATGGCAAGCCCAATATGCTATCTCTTCATCCAGCCACTGAGAGGCCTTATTGAGGACTGGGATCAGGGTGAGGGTCACAATGTGTGGTTTTGACCAATGTGGCCCGCAAACATGAGCGGGGCCTCATGGGCCACCCTGGTTTCAACTACACTGAACGTTGGACAACATGCCAACCACATGGTTTCTTGCCACGGGGAAGGAGTTGTGTTTTCTGCATCACTTTCAAGCCTGGGCAGTGATTGGAGATAAGGTCTAGGTTCTGAAATTTGACAACCGAGGTTGGGAAGAGATGACGACCTAAGACCATGGCGGGTCCGATGTGCTCAGTGAGCGGCCAGCTTTCTGTGTGGGGCCAGGTAATCCAGGCTCAGGCTGTGTCAAAAAGGGCAATAGTGCCCAGGTCAGCCTATATATTTGGGGTACAGTCGTATGGCGTGCAGGTTGATCCTCTTTTGGAGTTTCTGGGTAGCCCCAGAGGGCAATGTTTTTCTTCCTGAGGGCAGGAAGAGTGCTGCATTATAGTTCTGGTTTTCAAACTGGAGGCTTGTGGGCCAGTAGTCTGAGGAAGGAAATCTGAGAACAAGCTAGGCTTAGGTTTCTGGGTGAGGACAAGGCAGGAACAATCTACAGACCTGAATCGAGATCTCGTGCTTATGATGTCAGGGCGAGGATCAGAAGATCGCTCAGGTTGGTGTTTCTGTCCCTGATGGCCCTTCATGAAGGGGCGGGGGGGTCATGAGGCCGTGGGGGTTTTCCCACGATGTTAGTTGTGAGAAGCTCCAAACTGCAAAGATTCTTCTGCAGGACAATTGAGACCTGTTGGTTGGATCCAGGGCAACGATTCCGAGCAGGGTTCTAAGGATGGATGGCTGGTTAGCCCACCTCGCATTCCAATTGTGTCCTAGCAACAAGACAGGTAGATCTGCTGGATCTGGGGGAGCAACCCAGGAGGCTGAGTTGAAATGGACTCTCCTGTGGATGGATCCTAATATGTTTTTGTGTCTATGGAGATCTTGGAATGAAGCGGTGGCACTGGGGCCCTGAAGGGTTTTTTCAAACAGAGGCTTTGACACAGCTCCAACGTGCAAGTTTCCCATATTTAAATGAGATTTGTTCTGAGGGATGAGTCAGGAAACAGCAATACGCTGGTATTGAAATCCAGGCCTCTGAGGAGAGATGACTGGATAGCACAACAATGAATCCAAATAGTGCCTAGGGGCCTGTTCGTACCTTTTTACCTCTGGGGACATCAGTCTATGCATCTGAGTGCATGTAGGTGTCAGATGGGCTCAGATTGCTCCTGTTTGTCCTGGAGAGCCACCACTATTGGGATGGCCTCAGGGAGTTTGGAGGTTTATCCTATTAGTAGGTTGTGGCCATTGGAATGGGCACATACAATTCCCTTGGAGAAGGCAAGTACAGTCCTCAGGTTTGGCTCCAGGGGCCTTAGCCTGTAGGGTGTGTAGGCAGAGCTGTTTGGACAGTTGTCTGAAAACACAAACGCGGCTTATGTTTCGGGTAATAGGTATGGCAGTATTGATCTACAGACCATGAGGAGAACTCTTCGGGATATGAAAAAAGGGCGAGTGTCAGGCTCTTGCTCAAGTTTTTGTCTCTGGATATCGTGTCACTCATGGTCATGAAATTTCCGGTTGACTTCATGGGTAATGGACGAGTCTTACTCTCTGGTGGTTTGTCCCCATCGCAAGATTTTTGGGTCATTCTGTGGGATGGAAGAAGTCCGTTTTGTTGTTGTTGTGATTTGCCTTGTTTTGTTTTTTAACCTCAGGTGTCCCACCAAATGAGGTATTCCAGAGTAGAGCCCTGGGGAGGGCCGACTGGACAACCAGAAATCTGGTTACAAATTTGGGCCTAGGGACATGTCAAGCCCATTATGACATCTAATGGTCGAGCGACTGAGAGGACTTACTAGAGGACAGGACTCACACTGAGGGTCACAATGCGTGTTTATGCCCACTTCGCAAACAAGAATGGGCGGGGCCTCATGGTGAATCCTGGTTTCTCCTACACTGAACGTTGGACAACCTGCCAATGACAAGATTTCTTGCCATGGGTAAGGAAGAGTTCTGATTTCTGCATCACAGTCACCCCTGGGCAGTGATTGGAGATAAGGTCTAGATTCTGAAGCCTGAAAACAGAGGTAGGGAAGAGATGATAACCTAAGGCCATGGCGGGTCTGATGTGCTCAGTGTGCCGTCAGCTGTCTGGGTGTTGGTCAGGAGGTCCGGGCTCAGGTTGTGTCAGACAGTGCATTAGTGCCCCCGTAGACTATATAATTTGGGTAAAGTCGAGTGCGATGTAGATTTATCCTCATATAAGTTGTCTGGGCAGCTCATTAGGCAAAATTTGTTTTCTAGAGGGCAGGCAGAGTGCTTCATTGTCGGTCCTGAATTGCCAAACTTGAGGGCTTCGTGTCCAGGAGTGTGAGGACGGAAGTCTGAGAACACAAGCTAGACTTGTGTATCAGGGCGAGGACACGGCAGGGACCACTGTAGATCTGAACCTATATCTCATGCATCTGAAGTCAGGGCGAGGATCAGACGTTGTCTCATGTTGGAGTTTATGTGCATGACGGCCCCTTCATGAAGAGAGCGAAATCTCGAGGCCATGTAGGTTTTCCCACGTTGGGTGTTGTGGGATGCCCCCTTCAAGGATACCTTCTGCGGGACAATTGAGACCTGTTGGGCAGCTTCAGGACATCCCATATGGAATGACTCCAGGGTACCATTCGAGAATGGATGACTGGGAAGCAGGCCTCGCATTCCAATTTTCTCCTAGCAACAAGAGAGTTTAGATCTGATGGCTCTGCGTGAGCAACAGGAGTGACTGACTTGAAATGGACTTTCCTGAGGATGGGTCCTAATGTGTGTTTGTGTCCATGAGGGCCTTAAAATGGGGCGGTGGCACCGGGGCCCTGAAGTATTCTCCTAAGCTTTTGACATAGCTCAATGCACAAGGTTCCTTGTGGAGACGAGATTTGTTCTAATGGGTGCCTCAGAAAAACCCCTATGCTGGTATTGGAATCCAGGCTTTTGAGGAGACATGCCTGTAAACCAAAGCAATGTATCCGATTATGGCCTAGGGTCCTGTCTGGTTCAATCTGCTTCTCAGGGGACATCCATTATGGTATGAGTAGAGGTAGATGCTCAGCTGGTATCAGACCGCCCTTGTATGTCCCGGGCGACCTGCACTATTGGGATGGCCTCAGGGATTTGGAGGGTTCTCCTAATTTTACGGTTTTGGACCATGGAATGGGGAGAATTCCCATGGATTGGGTAGACACAGTCCTAATGTGTGACACCTGGGGACCCATCCTGGAAGGTGTGTGGCCCAGGACTTTGGGGACAGAAGTCTGAAAACACAAACTCAGCTTAGCTTTGGGGAGGTAGGTATGGCAGGCCCGATCTATAAACCATGAGAAGAACTCTTCCGGATATAAAGAAAGAGCGAGTCTGAGGCACTTGCTCAGGCTTTTGTCTCTGGATTTTGTATCAGAGATGGCCGTGGAATGTCGGGGAAGCCTCATGGGCCATGGACGAATCTTTCTCTCTGGGGATTTTCCGATCCCAATTGCTTTTCATCAATCTGTGGAATGGGAGGACTCCTTTCAGGTTTGTTACCTCAGGTGTCTCGCCAAAAGAGGAATTCCAAAGATGAGCCCTGGGGAAAAGTGAAGGGAGAACCCGAACTATGGGTAAAATTTGGGGCCTAGGGGCATGGCAAGCCGAATATGCTGAATCTTCATCCAGCCACTGAGAGGCCTTACCTGAGGCCTGGGATCAGGCTGAGGGACACAATGTGTGTTTGTGACCAATGTGGCCCATAAACATGGGCATGGCATCATGGGCCACACTGGTTTCAACTACACTGAACGTTGGAAAAACATGCCAACCACTAGGTTTCTTGCCAAGGCGAAGGAGAAGTTCTGATTCTTGTATCACGTTAACTCCTGAGCAGTGAGTGCAGATAAGGTCTAAGTTCTGAAGGTGAAAACTGAGGTTGTGTAGAGTTGATGGCCTAAAGCCATTGTGGGTGTGATATGCTCTGTTTATGGCCAGCTGTCTGGGTGTTGGACTGGAGGTCTGCCCTCAGGCTGTTTCAGACAGGGCTTTAGTGCACAGGCTAGACTGTATAATTGGGGTATGGTCGAGTGGCATGCAGGTTGTTACTCATTTGGCGTTTCAGGTTAGGCCTATAGGGCAACATTTTTCTTCTGGAGGGCAGGCAGAGTGCTACATTGTGTCTCCAGAAATGCCAAACTGGAGGGGTGTGGCCAGGATTGTGAGGAAGGAAGTCTGAAAACACAAGCTAGCACGAGTTTTGCGGCCAAGAGCATGGCAGGCCCACTCTGCAGAGGCTGAATCGAGATCTCCTGCAGGTGAGGTCAGGGCGAGTATCAGATGTTGCCTCAAGCTGGAGTTTGTGTCCATGACGGCCCCTTCCTGAAGGGGGTGGGGGTGTCATGAGGCCAGGGAGGTTTCCCTACGCTGGGAGTTGTGAGCTGCTCCAAACATCAAAGTTTCCTTCTTCAGGACAGTCGAGTACTATTGGATGGTTCCAGGATGCCCCATACAGAAAGACTCGAGAGCAGGGCCCTAAGCATGGATGCCGAGAAACGCCAACTCACCTTCCCATTGCCTGGTCGAGACAAGGCACACTCAATCTGCGGGCTTTTGGGTGAGCTACCCAGAAGGCTGAGTTTAAATGGACTCTCCTGAGGATGAGTCATAATGTGGGTTGGTGGCCAAGGAGACCTTGGAATGTGGCAGTAGATAAGGGACTCTGCAGGAATCTCCAACCCGAAGGGCTTGACACAACTCCAACAAGGAAGCTTCCCATGTGGAGATGAGAGGTCTTCTGTCTGGTGCCTCAGGAAAGCCCCGTATGCTGGTCTTCGAACCCAGGCCTCTGAGGAGTGATACCTGGACACTAAAGCAAGAGTTCATAATAGGGCCTAGGGGCCTGTCTGGTTCGATCTTCTTTCTCTGCGGATATCTGTCTGTGTGTCTGCGTGGAGGTAGTAGTTGCTCATCTTGTGTCATAATGCCAGTATTTGTCCAGTGCGGCTTGTGGTAGTGGGATGTCCTTGGGGACCTTGAGGTTTCTACTATTTTGTAGTGTTGTGGCCAATGGAATGGGCAGTTTCTTAGGAGAGAGCAGGCACAGTTCTGTGGTGTGGCACCAGAGACCCCAGCCTGGAGGCTGTGTGGGCCATGGCTGTGCAGACAGACATCCAAAATCCCTAACTCAGCTCAGGTTTGGGGCCGAGGTTACGGCAGGCCTGATCTACAGTCCATGAGGGGAGCTCCTCTGGATATGAAAGAAGGGTGAGAGGGAGGCAGTCACTCAGGCTTTTGTCTCTGGATGTTTTGTCCACAATGGCCGTTTAATGTAGGAGTTGCCTCATGGGTCGTAGAAGTCTCCCTCTCTGGTAGTTTGTCCAGCCCCCAAGAGTTTGGGGTCATTCTGTGGGAAGGGAAGTGTCCTGTTTTCTGCTTCATGTGTCCCCCCTGTAGAGGGAATCTAGAGCATAGCAGTGGGTACTGACAACTGGAATACTCGCCCTCTGGTTAAGCCTGGGGGCCCATGGATATGACAAGCCCCATATGCAAGATCTTGGTCCAGCCACTGAGAGGCGTTACTTTAATACGGGACTCACGCTGCAGGTCACAATGCATGTCTGTGCCCTAGGCGGCCCTCAAGCACTGGCGTGGCCTTTCGGACAATGCAGAATTTCCCACATTGAACGTTGGACAACATGCCAAACACAAGGTTTCTGGCCATGGGGAAGGAGGAATTCTAATTTCTGCATCACGTTCACCCCTGGGCAGTGATTGGAGATAAGGTCTAGGTTCTGAAGCCTGAAAACCGAGGTTGGGAAGAGATGACGACCTACAGCCATAGCGGGTCCTATGTGTCCAGGTTGGGGCCAGCTGTCTGGGTATCGTTTGGGATGTCTTGTCTCAGGCTGTGCAAGACAGGGCATTAATATACAGGGTAGGCTGTATAATTGCTTTACAATCAAGTGGCATGCATTAGAAAATCATTTGGGGTTTCTTATTAGCAGCATAGGGCAAAGTTTTTTTTCTGGAGGGCAGGCAGAGTGCTGCATTGTGGCTTCGGAATTCCCAAACTGGAGGGCTTGTGGGCCAGGAGAGTGAGGACGGAAGTCTGAGAACACAAGCTAGGCTTAGTTTTCGGGGCAAGGACATGGCAGGCACACTCTGCAGAGCTGAATTGACATCTCATGCGTCTGAAGTCAGGTCGAGGATCAGACTTTGGCTCAGGGTTGAGTTTCTGTCCATGTTGGCCCCTTCAGGAAGGGGGGACATTATGAGCCCATGGGGGTTTTCCCACTATTGGAGTTGTGAGATGCTCCAAACCGCAAGGATTCCTTCTGTGAGACAATTAAGATTTGTTGGATGGCTCCAGGACGTCTTATGAGGTATTTTTCCAGAACAGGGTTCTAAGTATGGATGCCTGGGCAGCCAGCCTCACATTCCAATTGTCTCCTAGCAACAAGAAACGTTTGATCTGCTGGCTTGGGGTAGCAACAGAGGGGGCTGAGTTGAAATGGACTTTCCTGAGGATGGTCTTAATGTTGGTTTTGAGTCCATGGAGACCTTGGTATGGGGCAGTGGCACCAGGGCCCTGAAGGATTCTCCTAACCAGAGGTTATGACAAAGCTCCAATGAGCAAGTTTTCCATGGGGAGACGAGATTTGTTCTTATTGGTGCCTCAGGAAACCACCATATGCTGGTATTGGAAACGAGGCCTCTGAGGAGAGATGCCTGGAAACCAAAGCAATGGATCTGATTAGGGCGTAGGAACCTGTCCGGTTCAATATTCTTCTCTGGGGACATCTGTTGTCTGAGTGGAGGTAGTTGCTCAGCTGGTTTGAGATCACCCCTGTTTGTCCTGGTCGGCCTACACTATTAAGATGGCCTCGGTGACTTTTGAGGTTTTTCCTCATTTGCAAGGTTGTGGCCAATGGAATGGGAAGAATTCCCTTGAAAGGGAAGCACAGTCCTGAGGTGTGGCTCCAAGGACCCAATGTGGAGCATGTTTGGTCCAGGGCTATTTGGACAAAAGTCTGAAAACACAAACTCCACTTAGGTTGGGGGATGTAAGTATGGCCGACCCGATCTATAGACCGTGAGGAGAACTCTTCGGGATATGAACAAAGGGCGAATGTGAGGTGCTGGTTCATGCTTTTTTTTTTTTCTGGAATTGTGTCACCGATTGCCATGGAATGTCGGGGTGTCCTCATGGGTCATTGATGAGGCTCCCTTTCTCGGGATTTGACCCGATCCCAAGAGTTTGGGGTCATTCTGTGGGAAGGGAGGAGGCCTTTCTTGTTTTTTTGTTTATTTTTTTAGTATTATTATTTTTTTTTACCTAAGGTGGACCACCAAAAGAGGGATCCAAGAGCAGAGTCCTGGCGAGGGGCGACTGGACAACCAGAACTCTGGTTAACATTGGGACCTAAGAACATGGCAAACCCCATATGTGGGCTCTTGGTCCAGACACTGAGAGGCCTTCCTTGAGGATAGGTCTCACACTGAGTTTCACAATGTGTTTTTGTGCCCAAGGAGCCCCTCAAGTCAGGGCGTGGCCTAATGTACCATGCTGGTTTCTCCTACACGGAACGTTGGACAATAGGGCAACCACAAGTTTTCTGGCCATGGGGAAGAAGGAGTTCTAATTTCTGCAACACTTTCACTCCTGGACTGTGATTGGATTTAAGGTCTAGGTTCTGAAGCCTGAAAACTGAGGTTGGGAAGAGATGAAGACCTAAGGCCATGGTGTGTCTGATGTGCTCAGTGTTCGGCCAGCTGTTGAGTGTGGGTTGGGAGGTGCAGGCTCAGGCTGTGGCAGACAGGGAATTAGTGCCCAGGCTAGACTGTATCATTGGGGTGCAGTCGAGTTTCGTGCAGGATGGTACTCATTTGTGGTTACTGGGTAGCCCCAGAGGGCAACGTTTTTCTTCTGGAGGGAAAACACAGTGCCACATAGTGGCTCCAGAATTCCCAAACTGGAAGGCTTGTGGGCCAGGAGTGTGAGAAAAAAATTCTGAGAACACAAGCCAGACTTAGATTTCGGGGTGAGGGGACGGCAGGCACCCTCTGCAGAGATGATTCGAGATCCCGTATGCCTGAAGACAGAGCTAGGATCAGACGTTGGCTTACGTCGGAGTTTCTGTCCATGACGGCCCCTTCATGAAGGGGACGGTGTCACGAGGACATGGAGGTTTTCCCACGATGGGAATTGTGAGATGCTCCAAACCGTAATGATTCCTTCTGTGGGACAGTCGAGACCTGTTGGATGGCTCCAGGACATCCCATAAGGAAGTTATCCAGAGCAGGTTCTAAGGATCGATGCCTGGGCAGCCTGCCTCCCATTCCAGGTGTCTCATAGCGCCAAGGCAAGTTCGATCTGCTGGATCTAGGGGAGCAACCGAGGCAGGTGTGTTGAAATGGGTGAGTTGAGGATGGGTCATAATGTGCATTTGTGTCGATGTAGACCTTGGAATGGGGTGCTTGATCCGGTGCCTTGAGGGATGTTCATAACCGGAGGTTTTGATGGCCTGTATAATGTACGTTTCCTATGTAGAGAAGAGAATTGTTTTGATGAGTGCCTAAGGAATCTCCCATATGCTGGTATTGGAAACCAGGCCTCTGAGGAGAGATGACTGGAAACAAAAGCAATCGAGATGATTAGGCCCTAGGTGCCTGTCCGGTTCAATCTCTTTCCTGAGGATACGTGTCTAAGGATCTGAGGGGATGTAGTTGCTCAGCTTGTGTCAGATCGCCCCTGTTTGTCCTGGGCAGCCTATAATATTGGGATGGCCTCAGGACTTTGGAGTTTCTCCTAATCTATAGGGTTGTGGCCAATGGAATGGGCAGAAATCCCCTGGAGAGGGCAAGCACAGTTCTGAGTTTGGCTCTAGAGGCCCAGCCTTGAGGCTGTGTGCGCCAGGCCTGTGGGGACAAAAGTCTGAAAACACAAACTCCGCTTAGGATTGGGGACATAGGTATGGCACGCCCAATCTACAGATCATGATAACACTTAGGGATATGAAAAAGGGTGAGTTTCAAGTGCTTGCTCAGGTTTTGTCTCTAGATTTGTGTCAACAATGTGGGTGGAATGCTGGCGTGGCCTCATGGGTTGTAGATGGCTTTCCTTCTCTGAGGATTTGACCCAATCCCAAGAGTTTGGGTACATTCTGTGGGATGGGGGGAGTCTTTTCTGTTTTTTATTTTATTTTATTTTATATTTTATTTTATGTACCTCAAGTGTCCCAATAAAAGAGGGATTCCAGAGCAGAGTCCTTGGGAGGGACAACTGGATATCCCCACCTCTGTTTAAGTTTGAGGGCCTAGGGGCATGGCAAGTCCAATAGGCGGGCTCTTGATTCAGACACTGAGAGGCCTTCCTTGAGGACAGGGCTCATGCTGAGGGTCACAATGCCTATTTGTGCCCAACAAGGCCCTCAAGCATGGGAAGTGCCTCATGGGCCACGCTGGATTCTCCTACACTGAACGTTGGAGAATATGCCAACCACAAGGTTTCCAGCCATGGCGAAGGAAGAGTTGTGATTTCTGCATCACGTTCAACCCTGGACAGTGTTTGGAGTTTAGGTCTAGGTTCTGAAACCCGAAAACTGAGGTTGGGAAGAGATGAAGACCTAAGGACCTGATGGGTCCAATGAGCTCAGTGTGCGGCCAGCTCTTGAGCGTAGGTCTGGAGGTGTGGGCTCATGCTGTGTCAGACAAGGCATTAGACAGGGTAGACTGCATATTTGGGGTGCAGTCGAGTGGTGTTCAGTTGATCCTTATTCGGGTTTCTAGGTAGCTCCATAAGGCAACGTTTTTCTTCTGGAGGGCAGGCAGTGTGCTGCATTATGGCCCCAGTATTGCCAATCTGTAGGGCTTTTGGGGCAGGGGTGTGAGGACGGTAGTCTGAGAACACAAGCTAGGCTTAGTTTTGGGGGTGAGTGCACAGAAGGCACACTCTGCAGAGCTGAATCAAGATCTCATGCACCTGAAGTCAGGGCGAATATCAGACGTTTGCTCAGGTTGGAGTTTCTGTCCATGATGGCCCCTTTATAAAGTGGAGCGTCTCAAGAGGCCATGTAGATTTTCCCACAATGGGAGTTGTGAGATGCTCCAGACTGCAAAGATTCCTTCTGTGGGACACTTGAGACCTGTTGGATGGCTCTAGGATGTCCCATGTGGAACGACTCCAGAGTAGGGTTCTAAGGATGGATGCCTGGGCAGCCCGCCTCCCATTCTAGTTGTCTCCTAGCAACAAGGCAGGTTTGATCTGCAGGCCCTGGGGGAGAAACCAAAGGGGTTGAGTTGACATGGACTCTCCCGACAATAGATCATAATGTGGGTTTAAGTCCATGGAGACCTTGGAATGGGGTGCTTGATCCGAGGCCCTGAAAGATTCTCCTAAACAGAGTTTTTTATAGAGCTCCAAAGAGTACATTTCCTATGTGGAGATGAGATTTTTCTGATGAGTGCCTCAGTAATCCCCCGTATTCTGGTATTGGAAACCAGGCCTCTGAGGAGAGATGCCTGGAAACAAAAGCAATGGATCTGATTAGAGCCTAAGTGCCTGTCCAATTCAATCTTATTCTATGGAGATATCTGTCTCTGGGTCTGAGTGGAGGTAGTTTCCTAACTTGTGAAAGATCATCCCTGTTTGTCCTGGGCAGCCAACACTATTCGGATGGCCTCGGGGAGTTTGGAGGATTTTCCTAATCTATAGGGTTGTGGCCAATGGAAATGGCAGAATTCCAGTGGAGAGGGAAGCCACAGTCCTGAGGTGTGTCTCCAGGGGCCCCAGCTTGGATGGTGTGTGGGCCAGGACTGTGGGGACAAAAGTCTGAAAACACAAACTCAGCTTAAGTTTGGTATGTATGAAGGCTCGATCTACAGACAGTAAGAATTTCCCGGGCTATGAACAAAGGGCGAGTATGTGGCACTTGCTCAAGCTTTTGTCTCTGGATTTTGTGTCAACGGTGGCCGTGGAATGTCGGGGTGTCATCAAGGGCCATGGACAATTCTTTCTCTGGTGATTTGGCCTGATCCCAAGGGGTTGGGATCATACTGTGGATGGGAAGAGTCCTTTTTGTATTTTTTTTTTTTACCTCAGGTGTTCCACCAAAGAGGGATTCCAGAGTAGAGCCCTGAGTAGGGGTGACTAGACATCTCGAACTCTGGTTGAGATTGGGGGACTAGGGGCTTGGCAAGCCCCATATGTGGGCTGTTGTTCCAGTGACTAAGAGGCTTTACATGAGGATAGGGCTCACGCTGAGGGTCACAATGTGTGTTTGTGCACATTGTGGCCCTCAGGGATAGGTGGGGCCTCATGGTCCATGCTGCTTTCTCCTACAATGAACATTGGACAACATGCCAACCACTAGGTTTCTTGCCAAGGCGAAGGAGAAGTTCTGATTCTTGCATCACGTTCACTCCTGAGCAGTGAGTGGAGATAAGGCCTAGGTTCTGAAGGTGAAAACTGAGGTTGGGTAGAGATGATGGCCTAAAGCCATTGTGGGTGTGATATGCTCTGTGTACTGCCAGATGTATGGGTGTTGAACTGGAGGTCTGCCCTCAGGCTGTGTCAGACAGGGCTTTAGTGCACAGGCTAGACTGTATAATTGGGGTATGGTCGAGTGGCATGCAGGTTGTTACTCATTTGGCGTTTCAGGTTAGCCCTATAGGGCAACATTTTTCTTCTGGAGGGCAGGCAGAGTGCTGCATTGTGTCTCCAGAATTGCCAAACTGGAGGGGTGTGGCCAGGATTGTGAGGAAGGAAGTCTGAAAACACAAGCTAGCACGAGTTTTGGGGCCAAGAGCATGGCAGGCCCACTCTGCAGAGGCTGAATCGAGATCTCCTGCAGGTGAGGTCAGGGCGAGTATCAGATGTTGCCTCAAGCTGGAGTTTGTGTCCATGACGGCCCCTTCCTGAAGGGGGTGGGGGCGTCATGAGGCCAGGGAGGTTTCCCTACGCTGGGAGTTGTGAGCTGCTCCAAACTTCAAAGATTCCTTCTTCAGGACAGTCGAGTACTATTGGATGGTTCCAGGATGCCCCATACAGAAAGACTCGAGAGCAGGGGCCTAAGCATCGATGCCGAGAAACACCAACTCACCTTCCCATTGCCTGGTCGAGACAAGGCACGCTCAATCTGCGCGCTCTTAGGTGAGCTACCCAGAAGGCTGAGTTTAAATGGACTCTCCTGAGGATGAGTCATAATGTGGTTTGGTGGCCATGGAGACCTTGGAATGAGGCAGTAGCTAAGGGACTCTGCAGGATTCTCCAACCCGAAGGGCTTGACACAACTCCAACAAGGAAGCTTCCCATGTGGAGATGAGAGGTCTTCTGTCTGGTGCCTCAGGAAAGCCCCGTATGCTGGTCTTCGAACCCAGGCCTCTGAGGAGTGATACCTGGACACCAAAGCAAGAGTTCATAATAGGGCCTAGGGGCCTGTCTGGTTCAATCTTCTGTCTCTGCGGATATCTGTCTGTGTGTCTGCATGGAGGTAGTAGTTGCTCAGCTTGTGTCATAATACCCCTATTTGTCCAGTGCGGCTTGCGGTAGTGGGATGTCCTTGGGGACCTTGAGGTTTCTACTATTTTGTAGAGTTGTGGCCAATGGAATGGGCAGTTTCTTAGGAGAGAGCAGGCACAGTTCTGTGGTGTGGCTCCAGAGACCCCAGCCTGGAGGCTGTGTGGGCCATGGCTGTGCAGACAGATCCAAAAACCCTAACTCAGCTCAGGTTTGGGGCCGAGGATAGGGCAGGCCTGATCTACAGTCCATGAGGGGAGTTCCTCTGGATATGAAAGAAGGGTGAGAGGGAGGCAGTCGCACAGGCTTTTGTCTCTGGATGTTTTGTCCACAATGGCCGTTTAATGTAGGAGTTGCCTCATGGGTCGTAGAAGTCTCCCTCTCTGGTAGTTTGTCCAGCCCCCAAGTGTTTGGAGTCATTCTGTGGGAAGGGAAGTGTCCTGTTTTCTGCCTCATGTGTCCCCCCAGTAGAGGGATTCTTGAGCATAGCAGTGGGTACTGACAATTGGAATACTCGCCCTCTGGTTAAGCCTGGGGGCCTATGGATATGACAAGCCCCATATGCAGGATCTTGGTCCAGCCACTGAGAGGCGTTACTTTAATAGGGAACTCACGCTGCAGGCACAATGCATGTCTGTGCCCTAGGCGGCCCTCAAGCACTGGCGTGGCCTTTCGGACAATGCAGGTTTTCCCACATTGAACGCTGGACAACATGCCAACCACAAGGTTTCTGGCCATGGGGAAGGAGGAATTCTAATTTCTGCATCACGTTCACCCCTGGGCAGTAATTGGAGATAAGGTCTGGGTTCTGAAGCCTGAAAACCAAGGTTGGGAAGAGATGACGACCTACAGCCATAGCGGGTCCTATGTGTCCATGTTGGGGCCAGCTGTCTGGGTGTCATTTGGGATGTCTTGTCTCAGGCTGTGCCAGACAGGGCATTAGAATACAGGGTGGGCTGTATAATTGCTTTACAATCGAGTGGCATGCATTAGAAAATCATTTGGGGTTTCTTATTAGCAGCATAGGGCAAAGTTTTTCTTCTGGAGGGCAGGCAGAGTGCGGCATTGTGGCTTCGGAATTCCCAATCTGGAGGGCTTGTGGGCCAGGAGAGTGAGGACGGAAGTCTGAGAACACAAGCTAGGCTTAGGTTTCGGGGCAAGGACATGGCAGGCACACTCTGCAGAGCTGAATTGACATCTCATGCGTCTGAAGTCAGGTCGAGGTTCAGACTTTGGCTCAGGTTTGAGTTTCTGTCCATGTGGGCCCCATCAGGAAGGGGGGGCATTATGAGGCCATGGGGGTTTTCCCACTATTGGAGTTGTGAGATGCTCCAAACCGCAAGGATTCCTTCTGTGGGACAATTAAGATTTGTTGGATGGCTCTAGGACGTCTTATAAGGTATTTTTCCAGAACAGGGTTCTAAGTATGGATGCCTGGGCAGCCAGCCTCACATTCCAATTGTCTCCTAGCAACAAGAAACGTTTGATCTGCTGGCTTGGGGTAGCAACAGAGGGGGCTGAGTTGAAATGGACTTTCCTGAGGATGGTCTTAATGTTGGTTTGAGTCCATGGAGACCTTGGTATGGGGCAGTGGCACCAGGGCCCTGAAGGATTCTCCTAACCAGAGGTTATGACAAAGCTCCAATGAGCAAGATTTCCATGGGGAGACGAGATTTGTTATTAATGGTGCCTCAGGAAACCACCATATGCTGGTATTGGAAACGAGGCCTCTGAGGAGAGATGCCTGGAAACCAAAGCAATGGATCTGATTAGGGCCTAGGGGCCTGTCCGGTTCAATATTCTTTTCTGGGGACATCTGTTGTCTGAGTGGAGGTAGTTGCTCAGGTGGTTTGAGATCACCCCTGTTTGTCCTGGTCGGCCTAAACTATTGGGATGGCCTCGGTGACTTTGGACGTTTTTCCTTTTTTGCAAGGTTGTGGCCAATGGAATGGGAAGAATTCCCTTGAAAGGGAAGCACAGTCCTGAGGTGTGGCTCCAGGGACCCAAGTGTGGAGCGTGTGTGGTCCAGGGCTATTTGGACAAAAGTCTGAAAACACAAACTCCACTTAGGTTGGGGGATGTAGGTATGGCCGGCCCAATCTATAGACCGTGAGGAGAACTCTTCGGTATATGAACAAAGGGCGAATGTGAGGTGCTTTCTCATGCTTTTTTTTTTTTCTGGAATTCTGTCACCGATTCCCATGGAATGTCGGGGTGTCCTCATGGGCCGTCGATGAGGCTCCCTTTCTGGGGATTTGACCTGATCCCAAGAGTTTGGGGTCATTCTGTAGGAAGGGAGGAGGCCTTTCTGGTTTTTTTGTTTATTTTTTGTTTATTTTTTTTTTTTTTACCTCAGGTGGACCACCAAAATAGGGATTCCAGAGCAGAGTCGTGGGTGGGGGCAACTGGACAACCAGACCTCTGGTTAACATTGGGACCTAAGAACATGGCAATCCCCATATGTGGGCTCTTGGTCCAGACACTGAGAGGCCTTCCTTGAGGATAGGTCTCACGCTGAGTTTCACAATGTGTTTTTGTGCCCAAGGAGCCCCTCAAGTCAGCACGTGGCCTAATGTACCATGCTGGTTTCTCCTACACTGAACGTTGCACAATATGGCAACCACAAGTTTTCTGGCCATGGGGAAGATGGAGTTTTAATTTCTGCAACACTTTCACTCTTGGACTGTGATGGGATTTAAGGTCTAGGTTCTGAAGCCTGAAATCTGAGGTTGGGAAGAGATGAAGACCTAAGGCCATGGTGTGTCTGATGTGCTCAGTGTTTGGCCAGCTGTTGAGTGTGGGTTGGGAGGTGCAGGCTCAGGCTGTGGCAGACAGGGAATTAGTGCCCAGGCTAGACTGTATCATTGGGGTGCAGTCGAGTTTCGTGCAGGATGGTACTCATTTGTGGTTACTGGGTAGCCCCAGAGGGCAACGTTTTTCTTCTGGAGGGAAGACACAGTGCCATATAGTGGCTCCAGAATTCCCAAACTGGAAGGCTTGTGGGCCAGGAGTGTGAGGAAAAAATTCTGAGAACACAAGCCAGACTTAGATTTCGGGGTGAGGGGACGGCAGGCACCCTCTGCAGAGATGATTCGAGATCCTGTATACCTGAAGACAGAGCTAGGATCAGACGTTGGCTTAGGTCGAAGTTTCTGTCCATGACGGCCCCTTCATGAAGGGGAGGGTGTCACGAGGACATGGAGGTTTTTCCACGAGGGGAATTGTGAGATGCTCCAAACCGCAATGATTCCTTCTGTGGGACAGTCGAGACCTTTTGGATGGCTCCAGGACATCCCATAAGGAAGTTATCCAGAGCAGGGTTCTAAGGATGGATGCCTGGGCAGCCTGCCTCCCATTCCAGGTGTCTCATAGCGCCAAGGCAAGTTCGATATGCTGGATCTAGGGGAGCAACCGAGGCGGGTGTGTTGAAATGGGTGAGTTGAGGATGGGTCATAATGTGCATTTGTGTCCATGTAAACCTTGGAATGGGGTGCTTGAACCGGGGCCTTGAGGGATGTTCATAACCGGAGGTTTTGATGGAGCTCTAAAGAGTATGTTTCCTATGTAGAGAAGAGAATTGTTTTGATGAGTGCCTAAGGAATCTCCCATATGCTGGTATTGGAAACCAGGCCTCTGAGGAGAGATGACTGGAATCAAAAGCAATGGATCTGATTAGGGCCTAAGTGCCTGTCCAGTTCAATCTTATTCTATGGGGATATCTTTCTCTGGGTCTGAGTGGAGGTAGTTTCCTAACTTGTGAAAGATCATCCCTGTGTGTCCTGAGCAGCCAACATTATTCGGATGGCCTGGGGGAGTTTGGCGGATTCTCCTAATCTATTGGGTTGTGGCAAATGGAAATGCAGAATTCCCCTGGAGAGGGAAGCCACAGTCCTGAGGTGTGGCTCCAGGCGCCCCAGCTTGGATGGTGTGTGGGCCAGGCCTGTGGAGACAGAAGTCTGAAAACACAAACTCAGTTTAGTTTTGGGGATGTATGTATGAAGGCTCGATCTACAGACCGTGAGAATTTTCTGGGCTATGAACAAAGGGCGAGTATGTGGCGCTTGCTCAGGCTTTTGTCTCTGGATTTTGTGTCAACGGTGGCCGTGGAATGTCGGAGTGTCCTCAAGGGCCATGGACAATTCTTTCTCTGGTGATTTGGCCTGATCTCAAGTGGTTGGGATCATTCTGTGGATGGGAAGAGTCCTTTATGTATTTTTTTTTTACCTCAGTTCTCCCACCAAAGAGGGATTCCAGAGTAGAGCCCTGAGTAGGTGTGACTAGACATCTCGAAATCTGGTTGAGATTGGGGGACTAGGGGCTTGGCAAGCCCCATATGTGGGCTGTTGTTCCAGTCACTAAGAGGCTTTACATGAGGATAGGGCTCACGCTGAGGGTCACAATGTGTGTTTGTGCAAATTGTGGCCCTCAGGGATAGGTGGGGCCTCATAGTCTATGCTGCTTTCTCCTACAATGAACATTGGACAACATGCCAACCACTAGGTTTCTTGCCAAGGCGAAGGAGAAGTTCTGATTCTTGCATCACGTTCACTCCTGAGCAGTGAGTGGAGATAAGGCCTAGGTTCTGAACGTGAAAACTGAGGTTGGGTAGAGATGATGGCCTAAAGCCATTGTGGGTGTGATATGCTCTGTGTACGGCCAGCTGTCTGGTTGTTGGACTGGAGGTCTGCCCTCAGGCTGTGTCAGACAGGGCTTTAGTGCACAGGCTAGACTGTATAATTGGGGTGTGGTCGAGTGGCATGCAGGTTGTTACTCATTTGGTGTTTCCGGTTAGCCCTATAGGGCAACATTTTTCTTCTGGAGGGCAGGCAGAGTGCTGCATTGTGTCTCCAGAATTGCCAAACTGGAGGGGTGTGGCCAGGATTGTGAGGAAGGAAGTCTGAAAACACAAGCTAGCACGAGTTTTGGGGCCAAGAGCATGGCAGGCCCACTCTGCAGAGGCTGAATCGAGATCTCCTGCAGGTGAGGTCAGGGCGAGTATCAGATGTTGCCTCAAGCTGGAGTTTGTGTCCATGACGGCCCATTCCTGAAGGGGGTGGGGGCGTCATGAGGCCAGGGAGGTTTCCCTACGCTGGGAGTTGTGAGCTGCTCCAAACTTCAAAGTTTCCTTCTTCAGGACAGTCCAGTACTATTGGATGGTTCCAGGATGCCCCATACAGAAAGACTCGAGTGCAGGGGCCTAAGCATGGATGCCGAGACACGCCAACTCACCTTCCCATTGCCTGGTCGAGACAAGGCACGCTCAATCTGCGTGCTCTTGGGTGAGCTACCCAGAAGGCTGAGTTTAAATGGACTCTCCTGAGGATGAGTCATAATGTGGTTGGTGGCCATGGAGACCTTGGCATTTGGCAGTAGCTAAGGGACTCTGCAGGATTCTCCAACCCGAAGGGCTTGACACAACTCCAACAAGGAAGCTTCCCATGTGGAGATGAGAGGTCTACTGTCTGGTGCCTCAGGAAAGCCCCGTATGCTGGTCTTCGAACCCAGGCCTCTGAGGAGTGATACCTGGACACCAAACCAAGAGTTCATAATAGGGCCTAGGGGCCTGTCTGGTTCAATCTTCTGTCTCTGCGGATATCTGTCTGTGTGTCTGCATGGAGGTAGTAGTTGCTCAGCTTGTGTCATAATGCCCCTATTTGTCCAGTGCGGCTTGTGGTAGTGGGATGTCCTTGGGGACCTTGAGGTTTCTACTATTTTGTAGAGTTGTGGCCAATGGAATGGGCAGTTTCTTAGG
>NW_028134454.1:0-73351 GCF_964662115.1 Mustela nivalis | reverse complement strand
ACTTCCTGCTGGCCCAGCTCCAGGACGGGCGCCACGTGGTGCTGGGCGAGGACAGCGCCCACGCGCGGCTCGAGGACCTGCTGCGACACTACACAGCGTGCCCGCTCAGCCCCTACGGGGAGACGCTCACCGAGCCCCTCCTCCGCCAGGTACGCCCAGCCCCCAGCCCCAGGGAGCCCGGCTACAACAGCAGCCTTCTCATCCTGGCCTGCCACCCAGCCATAGGTCCCTTGTCCACCCTGTGCCCTCAGGAATCCCTTCGACAGGGATACGTGCTGGGGGAGGGGTCCTCCAGGAACCAGGACAGGCACATGTGGTCATTTGTGTTTTCAAGTAAGGACTATCTACTGAGCACCCAGCAGGCCCTGGAACTAGACCATGGACAGGACCGCGCGGGGCGGCAAACACACAGAGCTCGCTCACCAGCAGCAAAGGCAGATAAGAGCAATCAAGGGGCCTGAGAGAGGAAACGCAGCGTGAGCGCCACTGGGCCCGCGGGCCAGGGAGCGGGTCCGGGCGGGCCTCCCTGAGGCTGGTCAGGCAGTGCCAAGACCATGCACGAGCCGGCGGTCTGGGCGCAGGGACACAGCAGAGAGAGACACCTGACCAAAACAGCCTTGCTTTCTGGAGCTTACATTCTAGTGTGGAGACCGCGATAAGACAGAGAAACAGATTGTCCGTAATATGTCCAGTGCTAAGAAGACAGGGAGTGACCAGGCTGAAACACGGGGGTCTGGAGTCTGGGCCAGAGGTCTGGGACAGAGGTCATCTGCATGTAGAAGGACTGACTGTAAAGCCTTCAGGAGGGCTGCGAGGAAGCGTCGCTGGAAAAGAAAGGAATACCAAGTCTCCAGCATTTAGAGCGTCCAGAAACTAGGGCAAACCTACAAAGAAAATTGAGAAGGATCAGCCAGAGGGAAAGGAGAAAAACCAGCAGTATGTGGTGTTCTTTCTGGAAGCCCAGCACAGACAGTGCGGGGGTGGGTGGGGGGTTTCCTGCACTGACACTGACGGCTGACCTCTAACCTCCGCCGTGGGGAGGGATCCTGCGTCAGTTCAAGGAAGCGCGCCTGTGGACATGTCTCGCATGGACCTTCACGAGGAACTGTGGACACAGAGATCCCCCAGCGGTGGGAACAGGGGGCAGGGACGTCTGGAGGCAGAGCAGTCAGGGCCAGCTGTCAGATCAGGTGCCGAAGGGTCTTGTCACCGCACTCCTCCAGAGTTCGGACGTCCCCCTGAAGTACAGGCAGCCACCAAAGGGCCACCGGGGGCATTTCTCTGGCGTACTCTGGGCGCTGAGTGAAGGCAGGGCAAGATGTGGCAGGGAAGGACTGGGGAGCCCTGGGCTGCAGTGGCGGCAGTGACCCCCAGAGAAGCGTGCGGATGTCAGGTTGTTGAGGCAATGGAAGGAGCACGGCCTGCGGGCCACGAGACCTCACCGGGGCGTGGGGGACCGGAGGGTTCCTAAGGGGCTGCCTCTGCAGCAGGGTGGGGTGCCGCTTTTTCGTCATAAAGGGACAGCGGTGGCAGGAGCGGGAGGCGCAGGGAAGGAGAATTCTGTGGTTCCGTGAAGCCTGCAGTGCTCACATACCTCGAGGTGTGGACGTGCACCGGGTGGGTCGCTGAAGCACAAGGAAAGCCCCGTGGGGTGAGCAGACCGGAAGCCGGGGCCTGTGGACAGCCAAACCCTGGACTCCAGCCCAGCTCCCATGGGAAGGGACCCTCCCACTGTAAGGTTCATCTTCCTAGAGGCAGTCTCCCAGCCCTGAAAATATATAGCTTAAGCCCCCACAAAGTACTCCTCTGGCTCCTGCAGAACAAAACACAGGCACGGCAGTCGGGACATCTGTCCCCATGCAGAATGTTGTTAGGCTAAAGGCTTGTCAAGCCTTGTTGCATTTTTACAACCACAGGCACAAATGGAGACTGGTCGGGCTTGTGTTCCTGGCGCAATTTAAGGCCAATGCTAGCCACAGCTGTGAGCAGAGCTGCTTGAACCGCCCCACCCCCACCCACCTTGGTCCCCTGTTCTCCTCTCCACCCCCTGCTCCTCACCCAGGAGCCCCACCAGTCCACATTTCTGTGCCTCTCCCCAACACATCCTCCAGCAGCACCAGCTTGCTCTGTCCTCCTGGATCCCCCGGCCGCCCCCACCCCACCCGTCCTGCACCCATTCCCTGAGGCCTCGTTCTGTGCCATCAGACGCCGGAGCCAGCAGGACTTTCCCTGAGCACGGAAGGGTCAGACCCTGGAAGCAAGGACCCACCCCCTCAGTACAGCCCGATCGTCAAGAAGTTGCAGAACGTGACCCCCACGCAGAAGGAGGGGACCCGGGAGCAGAAGGAGGTATTGGGCGGGAGGGGCCGAGGGAGGGGAAGGGGGTGCGCGGCAAAGGAAGGGTCCCGCTCGGGGGCGGGGCCTGCGGGAGGGGAGGGGCCCGGGTGTGGGCGGGGCTCGGGCGTCGCAGCCGCAGCCTCCGCCCCGCCTGGGTCGCTCTGACGCCCCCTCCCCCCATCCCCACCCCCGCCCCCCACCCCCTGCCCGGCCTTCTCTCCGCGTCTGCGCAGCCGCCCAGGCCCAAGCCTCCCGTGCCCGCCAAGCCTCAGCTGCCCCCCGAAGTCTACACGACTCCGGCCCCGAGGCCCCGCCCGACCCCGCCCCCCAAGCCCTCCAACCCCATCTACCAGGAGCCCGACGAAGCCATCGCCTTCTACGCCATGGGGCGCGGCAGCCCCGGCGAAGCCCCCGGCAATGTTTACGCGGAGGTGGAGGCGGAGGCGCCGCCGGGCGCTGGGGGCGCGCCCTGCGTCCTCCGGCACCCGGCCCTACGCAAGTGCAGGTCCAGGCCCGTCCCCGGAGGCCAGGTAACCGGGTGCTGGAAGGAGGCGAACCGCTGCCTCCAGGGCAGCCTGCATTTTGGTCCCTCACCCAGTCCCAGCCACCCGTACCCCACGCTGTGCCTCGAATCTTGGGTCCAGCCGTCACCCTTGGTTGGAACTGGGGGCCTCTCCCGGGCAGGCTCCCTCCCCGCCACATTCACAGCCCCACCATCCTGAAGAAGAGGAGAACTTGGAGTCCCTCCTGTCATCGACGAGCCCAGGGAGGGGGCACCGGCCCACGCTCCCCGCCCCCACTTCCACTCCCGCACCACCCCTCGGTCTTCCCTCTGAACAGCGCTAGTCCGCGTCCCCGTCCCGGCTGCGGTAGACCTCCCGGCCACGCCCACCTCTCCCCGGGCCTCGGCCCCCTCCGCAGGCCCTGCCCCACCCTCCCTGGAATGCCCCAGGCCTGCTTCAGCCTCTGAGCCTGTACCCCCACTCCCGCCCCTGCTGCGGCGCTAGCGCTAGCGATCCGAGCCCGCAGCCCAGCCAGGTCCCTGCGCACTGCTCTCCAGGCTCCTGCTCGGCCGCCAGTGCCCCACAGCCTCCTGAACTCAACACAGCAACCGGCTCTCCCCCTTCTCCCCAGACGGCCCCAGCCGCACTGAGGACCCTGCAGTCACCTGACTCTCCAAGCCAGAACACTCAGGGCTCCTGTGACATCCCCGCCCCACCCCAGTTCCTGCTGGGTCCCTTTCCCGGCCTCAGCCTCATCACCCCTCCTCGGGACTTCCCAAGAGCTTCCTAACCGGTCTAACCACCACTGATCCACCCTGCCCCAGGGAAGCCAGAAGGGTCTTTCTAAAACCGCTCCCTGGCCCACGTGGCCCTCCACACGGCGGGAGGCAGGGGACCCCCTCTTCCCTGGCTCCTTCCTCCCAGAGCGGTTCACCTCTCTGAGCACACCCTCCCACTGCCCCGCGACCTTCTGGCTGTCCTTCAGGACCAGCTTGCCCTTCTCCTCCGGCAGGCTTCCCAGACCGGGCCGCAGCGGCTGTGCCTCCGGTGGCGCGGGACGCCTGTCTCCCTCCTCCCCAGCCGATTGCAAGCCGCCTGGGAGCGGGGCTGGGGCTTACTCGTGTTTCCAGAGCACCCAGCACAGTGCCCGGCACAGAGCGGGTGCTCAGGAAGCGGTGGCTGAATGAGAGCGGCTTAGACCTCTGCAGGCCAACATTGTGAAGACCAGAGGCTCGAGGCTGCGGGTGGGCCTGAGAGGCTGAGGGTAGAGGGTATGACCTCCGATCGTCCTTCTCTCCGCAGAACCTAGGCGGCCGGTCACCGTACTCGGAGAATGCTGTGCCTGGACAAGGCCCTCCTGTGCCCCACCAGCCCCTGCCCAGCTGGGGGCACACCCTCCCGCACAAGCTTTCTAGACAGAGGGCAGAGGACGGAGGACAGGCATGGCTTCCCCTGGGGCCTCCTCAGTAGACCGGTGAGTCTGAGCCGGGGGAGTTTAAGCCAGGACGCCAGGTCCACAGACCTTTGCACACCAGCCGCCGAACAAACCATACGGGGCCAGCAAGGACCTCAGCCATCATCTGTTGCGAGGATGGCACAAAGGTGTCTTCTTGCGTGCCAGCTGCCATCCGTTGGTCACGGCCGCCTGGAGCACTGCCCTGGGAAGGATGTTCCGGTCATCTCCATGCTCAGCAGAAAAGAGCATCGTGATTGATTAGTGATGTCTGCTGCGGGCAGGGAGGCGGGAGGAGCAGTGTACCCTTATACCTTACTGATCCAGGCCAAGTCCTGGTGCCACAGATAAGGAGACAAAGCCAGAGAGGGACAGTGACTGGGCCAAAGCCAAGGACTAGGGCCCAGGCTTCCTCATCGCCCTGTCCGGCACTCTGTCTCTTACCCTGCACCCTCCTCTCTGTGGGAAATGTCAGAGATTTCCTCCGATAGGAAATCCGGAGTTCCACTGCACAGAGGCCTGGGTACCGGTTCCCTCCTCCAGGTCCCAGCTTAGCCCTGCTCCCCGGACAGGTCTGGGCCCCCCCAACCCAAAGAACCCTGGAGTTCAGGGGAGCAGAGGTGGACTCGACGCCCTTTTAGGGACACACGCACTGGCTCCATCTCGAGAGTCCCCGAGAAGCTGGTGGCTCGGTGACCCGAGGGCCTCTGAGGAGGTGTGCCAGGACGGCCGTGCTGCCTCCCACTGCCCAGCTTCTCCTCCCGGAGTCTGATTTCCTTGGCCTTCTGAGCCTTTGGGTCTGGGCCCTGGTCCAGTGCTGCTGTTGTCTGAGGAATGGTTTGGCGAGAACAGATGTTAGAACTTGTTTGTTGATTCTTGTCTGGCTAATAAATCATCGCCAGCCACCTCTCCCCGCTGGGACCCAAGTGCTCCGGCCTCTTTCTGTCTGTCTCCCTCTCTCTCTCTCCTATCGTGGAAGGCAAGGGGCTGAGCCGCCACTGCAGTGGGGGGAGTGGGTCTGGGGGTTCTGAGGTACCTGGGAAGGGTCATGAATCTGGGGGCTGGGGGTGCAAGGTAGGGAACTGAGAAGTCTTTCTAGGCTGTGCTGGGCAGGTAGCCAGGGGAGAGGGGCAGCTGCATCACCGGGTGTGTGTGTGCGTGCGTGTGTGTGCGCGCGTGCCAGGAAAGGAGGGACAGAGAAGGGGGTGGTTGAGGGGTGAGCCCTGGACCTCCTTCCCCGACCTCCCATGCCAGCACAGGACTGGGGGGCCCCTGCGGTGGCTGAGTCTGTGTCTTCCCAGCCTCTCGGGCTGTGGCCTTGCCCCAGTCAGGACCCCAACCCTCCCCGTCCCTCTTGTGAGGCTTCTTCCCCTCTCCGCCCAGACCCAGTTCAGGAGCTGCCCCCTGCCTGGGCTGCAGCACCCCTGGAGGACTCTGCCTTGGGCCTTGTTTTCCCCTCAGACTGGGGGCTCTCGGGGGCCAGGCACGTCTGCCTTCCAGAAGCCGCTGGAGGCTCTGGGTGCTCCTATGGTCCCATCAGCACAGCCAGCCCTTAAACTCTCTCTCTCACGAGAGCTTAGTCAAGCCAGTCTGTGCCCATTAGGGTTCCCCGCTCCTGCCAAGGGGGCCCGGAACCTACTGAGACACAGAAATCCCGCAGACCCTTCCCAGAGGCAGAGCTCCCGGGGCCACCCCCAGCCTGGCACCCCCAGCCTGGCACCGGACCCAGCCCGCGCGACGAGTGCGCGCCCCGCCTCCCCAGCCAGCTCTCATGGGCTTAAGGAGAACTTCGGCTGCTGAGTCAACAGAGTCCGGGTTCCAGAGAGATGGGGAGGGAGGCGGACAGGACGCAGGGGGTGGGGGGCAGATGGCTCTGCCGACCGGGGCGGCTGTGTCAGAGCCTGGCTGATTGCTGGGGCGGCGGAGGGGGCAGAACAAGTAAGGGTTTCCGGTCACGAGAGCTGGAAGCCAGGGTCGGAAACCGCGTTACACCCGGGCGCAGAATGGCCGGGCCGGTGCAGGGAGGGGGCAGAAATGCCTAGTGACCCCCTTGGTGTTCCTGAAGGAGCAAAGCCTGGGGGTGGTGGGCAGCAAAGCTCTCCCCCACCGGCAGCTGCACACGGCCAGGACAGGCTCGCAGAAGGGGCGCTGGGAGAAGCGGGCGGTGGCATCAGCGAGAAGCCCGGGTGCTGTTGCGGCACTGTGCTAGCTGGTGGCATGGCGGCCCTTCCCCGACACCCCTGGTCCCCACAGAGCGCCTCCTTGCTTGCACCGGAGCTGCTGCCCAGGTCAGAGACCGTGCAAGTGAGGGGCTCACGGAAGCAGGACTGCTGGCGCTCCGGGGTACACCAGACCCTTCGTGACTGCCTTTCTTTTTGGTTCCCCCAAGTAGGAAACTGGTCCAGGGAAGGGAGGTGACAGGGAGCTGGGGGCAGTCAGGCCCACATCTGGCCGGCCCAATCCTGTGCACCAGCGGTCTCTCCCATAGCAAAGGATAAGGCCCCCCAGTCCTCGCAGGGGCTCCAGCTGTAGGCCCAGCGCCCCCAGGCCCCGGTGGGGGCTCCCCGGCTCACCAGCGCCCTTACGCCACCCCGCCCACTTCCCCGAGCCAAGGTGGGGTGCTGAGCCGGGGTGTTGCCCTGCAGGCCCCAGGACGCAGAAGCTAAGGAACTCCTAGGAAGTAGCTAGGGGTGGGCGGGGGGGCTCCTCCCCAGCCGGGGACCCTGCTGCCACGGGGAAGGGCATTTCCCAGCGGGCTCCGTCCCCCACGACCTTCCAGCCCCCCCCCACCCCGCGACGCAGGGCTTCCTTGGGCTTGGGGCACTCAGTGCTGGGAGAGGACATCCCAGCCCAGCCCGAGCCTGAGGAAGGCTCTTCCCTCCTGCACCGAGGCTGACCCTGACAGCTGTCTGCACTTCTCTGGAGCGGCCCCCTCATCCCGAGTGCTCCCGCAGCGTCTCCGGACCTCCTGCGGCTCCACATTCAGGGAGGAGCCCTAGAAGTCCGGCTGCGCGTGAACACGGTGACCCTTCTGTCCTGGTGCGCCCCACCCTCAACCACCGTGACCTAGGACGTCTGTCCCCACCTGAAGCAAAGCTGGGCGGGGGAAGCGGAGGCCAGCGCAGCTGGGGCAGCCTGCACCACACACACTCGCGTCCTCACGGCCTCCCGGCTTCCCCAGAACTTCAGCCGTCCCCGTAAGGAACTGAGGGTTCTCCGACAGCACCACCCAGCCAGGGGCAGGACCTGAGCAGGCCCCTCTCCAGGGTCCAGAGCCTTGAGGGAGGCAGCCTGTGACAGCCTTGCCATCTCTGTGCAGTTTCTAAGTCTGACTTTTAGGGACCTCAGCTTCCCGGCTCTGCTGTCCTAGTCAATGCCACACCGTGCCCTCGGGACACAGGCCAGCCCCTCCTAGGGGCCCCAGGGGAGACCTGGATCCATCCCTCCCCCTGCCCCCTCGGCTGGCGCTGCCAGACCAGCTGTAGCCAAGTCATTTCCATTCCTCCTCCTCTCTGCCGTCCTGGAGTCTTCTCTGTTTATCAGAACTTGAGGCCACCACCTCCGAGAAGCTTTCCCAAATGAGGACTGTCCATTGCTAATCTGCATTTCTCTTGGTGACCAGGAAATTACATCTGCCAAATAAAATGTCACATTTGGGAGGACTAAAAGTGGCTTTAAAAAAGCGGTGTTAAGAAAAAAAAAAAAAAGTGGTGTAAGGCTTCTGTAGAACACAGAGGTGAGAGTCCAGAGGCTTACAGAAACTGGCCTAAGTCCACGCACTTCCAGAAGACGCTGGGACCCTCGGTGCCCCGAGTCCCTGCAGCTCGATCACACGGGGCCTCCGGGCCTCGAGGCTCAGGGGCGCTAGGAGCCAGGGGGCGGGGCTACATCAGCAGCGTCCTGGGCACAGCGGACAAAGCCTTTGGCTCCTCTGGCTCTCACACCTGGGACTGCGAGGTGGAGCCTACCCCACCGCCTCCGACAGTCCAGAGGTGACCCTGGCCACCGCGCCCCTCACCCCGTGCCTCTGTCCCACCATGGAAGCGTTGGTGGGTTGCTGCTCCTTCCTGAAGACGGGCTGGATGCACGGATTTGGACCACTAGAGCCCCAGTGTCCCTGCGGGATGCAGGAGCCCTGTCTGGCTCCAACCCGAAGTGGGTCAGATTTCAGATAAGTGGGTGGTTTTCCTGTAAGTGACGAGAGCCTCCCGTGCACTTAATGAGAAACAGACTCCGCGACTTACCCGGCCCGCGCGACCAGCCAGCAAGAGCCTCCCTCCTGCAACCTCCCTCCCAGCCCCAGGTCCCGGCACCACTGGCTTCCAGCTGCCCCCGTGGCTGGAACCCTCCGTCTGTCACCAGGGCTGTCAGGCCTTCCTCCTGGCACTTCCCCATGGAGAAGCGGGCAGCAGCTGGAGGCGAGCTGCTGCGTCCGGTCAGCTCCCTGCCCTGAGCTGGGTACCAGGCACTTTGCAGGACTCCACCAACACCCTCGTGGAGGGAACAGGAAGCCGCCAGGGCACAGCCCTGCTGGAGCCCCGGTGCCCTCGACAACACGCTCCACGGCGGTATGTAGGACCGGCGCGGTTTCCGGACCGGGGCCAGCATGTCCTGCGACCCCCGCCCCCCAGGAACCCCATGCTGCTGGCGGGCACCCCGGTGCAGAAGCACGTACTGAAGCCGTGACCCTGCTGCCCTCTCCCTCTCTAGCATAAAGTTCGGGATGCAGAAGTCTCCAAGGAGATCTGTCTGGCCCCGAGGCCCTCCACAAGTCTTCCAAACCGGTCAAGGCCAAGGGCAGCCAGTGTGAACGCACATCCTCTTCAGGGACAGACACTGGCCGCTTCTGCTGCTGCACTGAATTTGCTAACAACTCTCGTGTCTCGGGAAGAACCTCCCTGACCTCCTCTGGTCTTCAGAGACACCTGAGACCAGCAACACTTTCCAGGTCTGGGACCAGAGGCCTGTGCCCCACACAAACTCGTACATGTAATCCCCAGGGTCTTCACTGGCCGTGAAAGAGGAAAAGGCAGAGAGATCGCTGAGGCAGCTCGTGATGGTGCAGAGGGTGCGCTGCACAAGGGTAACGTCAGATCCAGAACGGGCAAACAAGTGAGAAAGATCCAGAACGGAAAAAACGAAACCACACGAAAAAGTAGGAAAGGGCTGAGGGCAAGCAAAGTCTGTGAGACTGAATGTTTTATTTCAACAGACATCCCTGGTTTAAAAAAAAAAAAAAAAGAGAGAGAGAGAGAAAGTGGAGGGAGGAGGGGCTCCCCGTTTCGTCACGCCCACCAGGGAGCCGCGCCCACCAGGGAGCCGCGCCCACCAGGGAGCCGCGCCCACCAGGGAGCCACGCCCACCAGGGAGCCACGCCCATCAGGGAGCCGCGCCCGTCCAGCAGGGCAGAGCCCCATCGGCAGCGTCGCTCCCGTCTCTGCTAGCTCCGAGGCAGAGGAGCTGAATTTTCTAACTTGTGTTAAGAAAAATCTATCAAATGTGTTCATTCTCGCAGAGGCGAGGGCCGGGGCCTCAGGGACAGAGAGCCTGGGCTTGGAGCAGCAGGGTCCCCGAGGTGAGGCCGGGCGCCGGGCGGCAGGAGTGCGGTGGCGGCGAGTCCGGAGCGCTAGAACCCGTACTTGGCCTGGGTCTGCCGGCGGCTGAGTTTGTTCTCCGACCACGTGTTCTTCAGCTCCAGCTCCCGCTCCTTAGCCTGTGGCAAGGGACACGGGCACGCTGAGCCGACTGGGGTGACGGGGGGGGGGCCTCCCTCTCGCCTCTGCCCGCTTCCCATCTAACAGCTTCCTCCCCCGGACCAGGTACAGGGAAGAGCAAAGCCCCCGAGAGACTTCACTGTCTCTTAGTTTAGCAGAAAGGGAAGACCCTGGGGAGGCAGAGAAGCAGCAGCTCTTCGGGGAGCGGACAGCATCTCTCTGGAGCCTGACGGGCTGAAGCAGAGGAAGAACTCAAGAATCCTGGTCCGAGGGCACCTGGCCGGCTGCAGAGGAGCAGGCCACTCCTGATCTCAGGGTCACGAGTTCAAGCCCCATGTAGGGTGTACAGATGACTTAAAAATAAAATAGTGCCTGGGGGGCTCAGTCGGTGAAGCGTCTGCCTTCGGCTCAGGTCATGATCCCAGGGTCCTGGGTGAGTCCCACATCGGGCTCTCTGCTCAGTGGGGAGCCTGCTTCTCCCTCTGCTGCTGCTTCCTCTTCTTGTGCTCAAACACACTCTCTCTCTCTTAAATAAATAAAATCTTTAAAAGTAAATAAATAAATATAAATTTTTTTAAAAAAGATTTTATTTATTTATTTGACAGAGATCACAAGTAGGCAGAGAGGCAGGCGGGCCGGGGTGGGGGCTTTGTGGGGGAAACAGGCTCCCCGCTGAGCAGAGAGCCTGATGCAGGGCTCGATCCCAGGACCCTGAGATCATGACCTGAGCCGAAGGCAGAGGCTTTTAACCCCCTGAGCCACCCAGGCGCCCCAATATAAAATAGTTTTTAAGAAATAATCCTGGTCCCCCACCTGCTGGAATTAAACGGAATCCCTCAGGAATGTGAGCAAAGGCGAGTCGCAGGGCGCATCCGAAAGGCAGACAGGTCTGGCGCCTGGGACACCCGACCAGCCAGTCGAAGAGGACAAGGAGGAGGGAGAGCACTGGGAGGACCGTGGACAGCGGGGGAGGAACGGGGAGGCCGGCCTCCAAGGTGTGGACAGGGCCACGCTGGACGCCAGTCCCGCCGCAGCTACACTAGGGGATGCGGTTTTGCTGCTGTGCTGAGTGGATGCGGGACCTGAGAAAGTCACACCACTTTCCAGCACACCCGAGAGCCGTGGCAAACGGCCTGGAAGGTACGGAGACTTTGCTCCGCTGACCTCCGCATGGCACTCGGGGAGGGAACAAGCACCGCCCTCAAGAAGGGCTCGTGGACCCGACCCCACCGCAGGAGAGTAACGGGCGCCGGCTCCCCTCCCCCCGCAGAGGGCAGGCATTGAGCGCAGGGATTGGGTTGGAAAGAAGTTCCAAGCCTCAAATCCTTTCCCTCCCGAAAACAAGATGGGGGAAGGACACAGAGGGTCCCTGAAAAGGAAGGTGGAACCATGAGGGGAACAATGGCAACAGGTTCCCCACTGAGACCTGCGGGCGGCACGTGGGCCCCCAGGAAGGGGCCGGGACAGCACTCCGCCAGCGGGGCCTCAGAAACGCGCCTAATGACTCAATGAGGGCTTCAGAGGTGCTGGGTCCTATCCCATAAGTAACATTCTAATTCCAAGACATTTCTGGATTATCTATGTTAGTTCCCTGTGTTGGTATTTCTTGCCACAGAAGTGGGAGAATACAAAGCCAGCCTCCTGGGACGTCTGGGAGGCTCAGTCGGTCAAGCGTCCCACTCTTGGTTTCGGGTCAGATCATGATCTCAGGCGTGTGGGATCAACCCCCGGGCCAGGCTCTGCGCTGAGCACGCGCCGGCCTGGGATTCTCCCCGCCTGCCTCTCCCCTCGCTGGTGTGCTTGCTCGTGCGCGCTCGCTCTCAAATAAGTAAATGAAATCTTAAAACCAACCTCCTTATCAGGTGGATCTTTTGCTAAAAGCAGGTAAACCAACCTTTTCCTTTAAAATAGTTTCTTAAATCCCTAGATAAGCTTGCTATTTACTCATTTATTTTTTAGAAACTCTCTTTAAAAGAACCATATGAGAAACCACTTTGCTGCCCTCTGCATTGGCCATTCCGTGTCTCAATCACTCCAGGCCCTTGCCTCGGAGTCTTGGGGGACAGACGGGAGGTAGGAGCACAGTGGGTGCTTCTGAAGGACTCATCGCCCCCTGGTGGCCACGGGGAGAACTCGCCCTGCGCCAGGCGGCAGGACGCTCACACCCTAGGCCTGGCCAGCACTGGCCCAGGTTACAGAGCCAGACAGGCCTCAGGCCGGGGCCCCCAGCCCTCTCACCTGATGGATCAGGTACGTGATCTGGTGCTTCCGCCGCTGCTGGCCTGTTGGCTGCTCACCTTTCTTCTGCAAGGGAAGAAAACACAATCATTAAGCCACAGGGAAAAAAGCAGAAGTATCTCACATGCCCAGGGGGGCCCAAAGGCTGAGGGCTAGAAACCAACCACACAGCCCAAATCCTGGGGGAACAAAAGTCAGCTTGTGGCTGTTTTTACATCTGTATACTTACAAAACAGTTATTTCTATTAAAACCATTATGCAAAAAACCCAGACTCAGAAGACCTGCCTGAAATCGCCTGCTGATACTCCCGCTGGACCGGGAATCCTGGGGTTGGGAGCGTGTGTCCCAGCAAGCAACACGGGGCTCTGCCCACGGTGGACACTCGATGCCAGTTACAGTGCCTGCAGGAGGTCTAAACCCGCATCAGTTTAAGGCCACAGGCGACCTCCGTCCCTTCAGGCCCTGCCCGTCTCCCCCGCAGCCCGCACTTGTCTCTTCCCTCCTCCCGGCCGTGCGCACGCCGGTCCTGCAGTGCGAATCTCCCCCGTCACAGCACCTGTCTCCAGGCTTCCAGCCTCCACCCAGAACAGCACTGAAGCCCTCACCCCGCCCTGATGCAAAGGCTTTACTGTCAAAGTCTGTACTGGTCCTGCAGTCTTCCTGCCCTCACCAGAGCTGTCTCAGACCAGAAGCTTCCTAATCAGCGGCACCAGCTCCCAGCCCTCCTCTCTGGAGTGTCCTCAGCAGCCTGTCGTCCCTCATCAACACTCGAGTGTCCTGAGGGCTCTCTCCCAGCTCTGCTGTAAACGCCCCAAGGACAGGAACCGTATCTTTTCCTTCTTACAAGATCTAGCTCTAATACAATGAGACAGCGCAAAGAGAACCTGGACCTGCAGAAACGGTGAACTCCGATTCCCTGCTGCTGCGCAACATCACTTAGCATGACCGTCCAAGATGGCCAAGGCGAACCAACCCGGCCCGTGGTGAGCGCCGTTACCACGCAGTGATGCTTCTCGACCCATAGCCAGGAGATCGTGCTCTCCTAAGTGGTTTTTTCAGGGAAGAGTGATAGATCTGTGCTGATCTAACCACAATCCTTTGCTCTGTCCTGTATGACCGCCAGCATTCAGTTAAAACAAACGGCTGGGGCTTGGACGGCCATCTGTGGCCGCGGAACAAAGCAGAGAAATTCAGGGGGATGAGAAGGGAGTAAGATGCCCGACCTCGGTCTTGCTGGTGCTGGGCTCAAATCCAGGGCTTCCCCACATCCCCCCCTGCCGTGGCAGCCTCATTAATGTCCACACTTGCTGTCCTCAGCTACCGGGTGGAGAGGAGTTCATCACATGGGAGGAAACGAGCACGGGCGGCAGGAGCGCGGCGCGGGACACGCGAGGGATAAAGCAGCGGAAAGCCACAGCTGGCTACGATAAACAGAGCGGAGAGGGGCTGCGCCCGCAGAAGCTGAGCCCCCGGGACTCTGCTGTTATGCCCCCCCCCCCCAAGATGTGCTGAGCCGGGCTCCAGCTCAACAGCACGGAGGAAGGATCCGACTGTCGGCAGGGGGCAGAGCAGCCGCCAGCTCCCGCCAGCCAGGGAAGCAGCATAACACATCAAAGCTCTTCCCAAGGGCAGGATGGGCAACAGTGCGCCCCGCCCCCCGCCCCCTGCTCACTCTCAGCAACCAGGCTCCGCTGTCCAGAGGGGAAGCAGAGGGCTACAAAGCTCTGGAAGGCAGAAGCGGCTTCTGCGAGGCGCGAGCACACCCCACACACGGGCAGCAGGCGCGTGTGACAGGCGCTGGGCAGTAACGATCAGGTGTGGGGTCAGGACAGGGCCAGGCCCAGATTTTGCTTTGGGGCCACGAAACAGAGCTTCCCACTTACTTTGCTGAATGACTTCATGGTCTTTTCTTCTGTCAGTGACTTGGTCATCCACTGCTGGGCCCCACTGAGCTGGTCGTCACCTTTGATCTCCACGAAGTTGACCTCCTCCCTCCCTCGGTTCCTCTTGCCCTGTAGCCGCTTAAACTGCAAAGGACAAAGAAAGCAGGAGTAGGGGCTCTGGGTGAGAAATCGGGATGTCACTGGTGATCCAACATTTACGGAATGGTCTGGAGACTTCCCACTCCTCTGCGCCAACTCCCTGAGCCCTCCCAGTACAATGTCCCCTTTCACCCCGCCACCTACCGAGCTCCCCTGATGCCAGATGAAAGGCTGCTTCTCAGCAGGTCTCCTGCCCTCAGGGAAAGGGAGCCCCAGGCAGAGCTCCCAAACGTGAGTGCAGGGGATCACTGCTAAGAATTTGTACTCAAAATACAGATATAGTGTATCTACTGAAAAGGACTGTATACAATTTTCAAATTAAGAATTCAGGATAGGGGCGCCTGGGTGGCTCAGTGGGTTAATCCTCTGCCTTCGGCTCAGGTCATGATCTCAGGGTGCTGGGATCGAGCCCCGCATCGGTTTCTCTGCTCCATGGGGAGCCTGCTTCCCCCTCTCTCTCTGCCTGCTGCTTCTCTGCCTGCTTGTGATCTACTCTCTTTGTCAAATAAATAAGTAAAATCTTAAAAAAAACAAAACAAAACAAAACAAAAGGGGTGCCTGGGTGGCTCAGTGGTTTAAGCCTCTGCCTTCAGCTCAGGTCATGATCTCAGGATCCTGGGATCGAGCCCGAATCGGGCTCTCAGCTCAGCGAGTCTCTCTGCCTGCTACTCTGCATACTTGTGATCTCTCTCTCTGTCAAATAAATAAATAAAATCTTAAAAAAAAAACACACACAAAGAATTCAAGCTAAAAAAAAAACAAAAATCCTAGGATTTCTCCTCTAAAACCTGGTTTTCACACGTCTGCTCCTTCTCATTGGTCTGGTCTCACAAAAGGCAGCAGATCCCACACCAGAGCAGACCCAGAGAGGGAGACGGGGAGAGGGAGCCGCACGAGAAAGGCCTGGCAAATTGTCTAGGAGCCTGCTACTCTCTCTTCTCCCTCACCAAGAGGGCAGATCACATCAAAACCACCCAAAGATGCACCTGGAAGGCAGAGTGGGTGAGGACTCCAGTGAAAAGCACTCAAGGTGCCTGGGGGACCCCATCTGTTGAGTGTCTGCCTTCGGCTCAGGTCATGACCTTGGGGTCCGGGACTGAGTCCCAGGCCGGGCTCGCTGCTCAGGGGGCGTCTGCTTCTCCCTCTCCCTGTGCCCCTCCCCACCACTCGTTCTCTTTCCCTCTTAAAATGAATTAAAAAAAAAAAAATTTTAAGGAAAAACAAAACAGAACACTCAGAGACTTGAGTGGAACCCAGATCCCGGTCTGAGCATTACCAGCGAGGCTCTGAGGGGCATTCTGCCCACAAAAAACTAACTCTTGCCACAGGATGAGCCCTCTGGGGCCTCCTAGGTAGAGGACAGAGAGGCCAACTCTGGGACTCACTGGGGATACACCCGCAGGGGACTAGTGGATGAACACATCAACCGCAGGAAGAAAATTGCAGAGGGACAGACACCCTCTGTGAAAAGGTGAGCAGACAACTGTTTTGCCTAAGAACCTGTATGTAAAGACGTAGCACCTGGATTCCTCCAGCCCCTCCTAACCCGCCACGACTTCTCTCCAGAGAACAATCCTTTACCCGTCAACACAGCCTGCTGGTGCGGGACGTGGGGTTTTCTTCTCTCCTCCTGGTGCGGAGGTTAGGGAGTTCAGCAGCGGGGACCCAAGAGCAGGGCACAGGCCTTATTCAGGGGGGTGGGGGCTGTTCCCGCCCCAAATCCACTCCCCACTTACTCTTTCAGGTGAGTGAGCGCCACATTCCGGCTAGGCACCCGACCACCCCCACCCCAATTCAGCCCACCCGGCCCCCACAACCACATGTGGCCACAGGAAGAGATTCTTGGGGAGGAACCTTGGAGAGGTTTCCTAAACCGCCAGGGAGAGCCCTTCCTCTGGCGCTCTCCCCAGGCCGCCTCAGCGGCCCTTGCTGGCCGGAAGGATGGAGGCCACAGCAGGGCCGGCAAGCTGACCGTCGGGAGGGCTAGACCACCTCGTGCCTTCTAGGAGGAGCAAAAAAGCGAGCTGCCCTGACTTAAGCCACCACGTTGGAGTTTCCCGGTTGCAAGCTGCTGCAGCAAAGCCCAATTCAACACAGCTAAAAACCCTGTTTTTTCTTTAGTTTCAGATTTGAAACCTGGTGTCCACGGGTCAGAGCCGGTCACTGATGCGTTAACTTACTGCCTCGTCATCGATGAAGGAGGCGTCTGGGGCAATTTCCTGGGGGGGGACCAGGGCCGGGTCCTGTGCAGGATAGTAGCCACCACTGTAATAATCCTGCAGCCGAGAGGGGACAAAACACACCAACTGAGGGGGGGGGTACGGAGCAGACCCCGCCCCGGAGCTCTCAAACCCACCAGTTCAAGCGCCAAGCCCCAGGATCCCAAAGACCCCCCCTGGACTCAAGAGCAATCTGCACTACCCAGACAGGGGACACAGTTCCGGGAAGGGTGACAGGAAATAAAGACCCTCTCTCCCACCTGGCTCCCTCAGCCGTTTCCAGGGGGAGGGGATTCCCAACCCTGAAGCCACACTGCCCTCGGCCCCGCCCCCTCATCCCCGCCCCTCCTCTCCTCGGCCCCGCCCCCGGCCCCCCTCAGCCTCCTCTCCCTCAGCCCCGCACTCCTGAGGCGGAGACCAGCTCCCCGTGAGCAGCGGGGGTGGTGTGAGGGCACAGCATTCCCGCTTCTAGTCTTACTTGGGGAGTCTGGACGCAAGGACACCGCCGGCAACAGGCCGGGAGGGTGCAGATCTAGCACAGAACATGAATTACCTCCTCACGCCCGGGAGACTAACACTGTGCCTGACACAATGTTTCCTCGTGTGAAAACAGGAAACAAAATCAGTGATTACAGGGCGGGGCAGAATTTACAACAAGGCAGGGAACAAGCCAGGTGTGTGTTACCACACACTTAGCTCTGGAATCTGAGGACCAGCCTGAGACCCACAGGTGCCGCGGGTCCCAGAGGAAAAGGGGTACAGGCAGGGCGAGCCCCCAAGGGGACGCGGGAGAGGTGCCCTTCCTGTCATACTTTCTCCCAATTCTTCCCCTTTTGCCCCTAGCTCCAAAAATGACGCTCTAAGAACATTCACTTTCTGGTGAGCTAAATGGAAACTAAGGTTTAATATGGACCAAGAAAATACGTGAAAATGCAGAGCGACTGGAGCACGATTTCAAGTACTCACAGAGACATGCAACAGCAGGGCGCTGAGCACACGTAACCTGCTCTCGTGTGCACAAACTGCCTCGTGCAGCTTATAAATGGATTCCGAATGCCCGTTATTCATTTTAAATGGCTTTTTTTTTTTTCTTTTTGGCTAAAGAGGTCAAAACGCTCTTATCTTCCTCCTCTTTCCTTCTAACAATGTTGAAGGGAGATACGCAGTCCCTGATCGGCCTACAGGACACATGGAGGCTCAACAGCAAACACTTAGGAAATATTTAGAAATTGTTGGGGCGCCTGGTTGTCTCAGTCCATTAAGTGTCTGCCTCTGGCTCAGATCATGATCCTGGGGTCCTAGGAACAAGCCCCCGTGTTGGGCTCCCTGCTCAGCGGGAAGCCTGCTTCTCCCTTTCCCTCTGCTGCCCTGCTTGTGCTATCAGATGAATAAAATCTTAAAAAAGAGAAGAACAGGGTCCCCCCAAAGCCCACCCACGATGGGTCCCTACCCATGCCCAGGCTGAAGATTAACACTGGCGGTTCAGAATCGCAGCGGTCCAAGGGGACTTCAGTCTTGGAAAACTGCCTCCAGCTGCCCCTGCTCCACCAGCAGCCTCGCGGCCAGTCCCGGAGCACCGGGAGCCCTCTCCCGCCAGGGCGCCCTGTGGCCAGGAGTCTCCTAAACCCACTGGCGAGTGGCCCGCTACACTCACTCCCACGCCACCCACGGCAAAGCCGAGCAGCTCTGCCAAAGGGCACTTTGACCGAAAGTCATCACCAGGCATTTGCTGTCCCAGGCACCGCGCTCAGTTGATGGGACAGCCTGGCGAGACCAAGGGAGCCCGAGGGAGCTGCTCGGACTCACACAGCATGTGATTCAAAGCCCACACTGCCCCCGGGCCCCGCTCTCACAACACAGATCCCGGCTCCCTGGCTCCCCAGGACAGGCGCCTCCACCCTTCCACCTTCCAGGGCTCAGTCTTCCTCGTGCTCCCTTCTCCCTCTTCCCTGCTGTGTCGACTCCACCCGTCCTCTGCCGTCCTGCTCTGGGTCACCCCACCTCCAGCTCACGCATCCCCGCCACCCCCACCCGCGAGGCCACCTTGGATCTCGCAAACCGGAGGCCGCTCGTCTTCCGCCGCCTCCCTGCCGGCTCACCGGCTCCTACGATGAGGGCCGGTGTTCGGAACCGAGGTATCGGTTCTGTTGGACTTTGAAACTCCGGCAGTTTTAAACCACACGGCACAGGACAAAGGTAGCACGTGTTGAGGCCGACACGTGCAGGAAAACCAAGACGCCAGCAGAGAGTAATTCAGCCACAGCGACACCACGGCTCGCCCTGGCTGCCCCTGGCTCCCGCCTGCCGGCCAGGCCTCCACCCACCTGATAATAAGCACCAGCGGCATTGGCGTCGCCGTATGTGGAAAACTGATTGTAGCCATAATCCTCCCCGGGCTTGGGCATCCACGGCGCCCCACTGGCGCCCGCGGCCATCTTGAACTCTAGGGGCGCATTGGCCGCATCGTCCTGGAAGGCCGGCTCGAGTTCTGTGCCTGGAGGCAGCTCTTCAGGGATGGTGGGGACGGGGTAAGGGTATGGCTCAACTCCAGGCGGCTCAGCCTTGTCAGCGAGGGAGAAAAAGTTCTCAGGGGCCACCTCCTCGTCACTGTCGTCCTCCTCCTGCGTGATCTGCTTCGTCACCTGCAGGGCGGCACTCTTGGCGGCAGCCTTGATGGCGGAGGGCGACGGCGTGGTGGTTGTGGTGCCCACGACAGAGGCGAGGGGAGAGGGCTTGGTCTTAGAAGCCTGTCTGGAGGGCTTGGCGTCGGAGGAGCCGTCCGCGGGCCTCCGGGAGAAGGCGTGGGGGAGGAGCAACCTGTTAGTCTCTTTCACGGTCAGGTTTTTAGGTTGGGGAAGCAGGGCAGACAGACCAGTGCCCTCGCCGGATCCCTGGTGAGCGCGGGTTTGGGCCAGGAGGAAAGACATGGGACAAGTGAGATCCTGGCATCTGCACGAGCGGCATCGAGAAGAGACGTACAGACGGGCCCCCCGGCCCACGGACCCCCCGGCCCTCGAGCCTGCCAGCGCTTGCTGCCTCCTTCCCGCCGCCCCCTCGGCCCACCCCCTGGGCCTGACTCTCCCACCCAGGCCCTTCCACCAGCGGCTCCTCCCAAGGTAAGATGCCGTCCTGGTCTCCTCGGCTCCGTACTGCAGCCCTCTGCCACAGAGCCGTCCCTGATTCTGTGTTTTGGGCAAATGTGATGCTCTTTTTCTTTCTTTTTATTTAAATTCAATTTAACTAACACATACTGTTTTATTGGCTTTAGAAGTAGAACTTAGTGCTTTGCCCATTGCATACAACACGCCGCGCTCCCACCCCGTTACCCCATCCCCGCCCCCGCCCAGCCTCCGTTTGTCTGTCTTGCGGAGTTCAGTGGCTCCGAGGCAATGCTCTTAGCCCACACTGTTCTTCTTCCCCAACAGCCCAGGGCTCTCTCCAGCCGGCTGCTCTGCCCCCTCCATGCCCTGAAGGCTCCTTTTGACACAGGAACCCTCTGCTTCCTTGGGACTGCTACTCAAAGTCAAAAACAAGGCTCTGTCCAAAAGATACCCATTCCCGTCGCCCAAAGTCCTCCCCCTGCCCAAGGACAGCCCTACAGATGCGGCATATTCAGCTACGCCCCTGCCAAGCACTGAACTTCTCAACCTGAAAGCTGATCGGCTCCACCCATCCAGGGCTCCTACCACCCACAAAAATCCCTCGGATATTGCTTTCTGTATGCTAAGGCCCGCCTGGCCTCGGTGCAGGGCTGAGGGAGCTATCTGTTTGAAAAAGGAGAATGGGGGGCGCCTGGGGGCTCAGCCAGTTACGTGGTCATGATCTCAGGGTCCTGGGATCGAGCCCCCCATCAGGCTCCCTGCTCAGCGGGGAGTCTGCTTCTCCCTCTCCCTCTGCCTCTCTCCTCTGCTCGTGCTTGCTCTCTCTCAAATAAGTAAATGATATCTAAGGAAGGAAGGAACAAAGAGAGGGAGGGAGGGACAGTGGATAAGGTCACCAGGTCCCCGTCCCCGTCCCGGGAGGCCAGGATCTGTCAGCCCCGTCGCCAACCAGCCACGCGGGCAAGTGAAATGGGGCTTGGGAGTCAGGCCGGCAGCAGGGCTCATCCCGCATGCGGGCCCCCTCCCTGCTGTGGGTCCTGCGAGACCACAGACCAGAGCGTGTAGGCACCAGGTCGACATGCCACGTGGACTGCCTGCTCAGGCGACCCTGAGGTGTCCGACTCAGAAGACACCTGGGGTCGCAGCCACAGGCCCCTGCAGCGCTGGGTCCCCACCCAGCCCCCAGCCGAGCTCTCTACCCACCCACCCCTGATGCGCGCTGGCAAGGCTGCTCTTCTGAGCCCGTGTCCTCCCGAGGCTAGAGCTGCCCACCCACCTCCTCCAGGAAGCCCTTCTGGTAACAGAGAGCTGGCCTCCCGCAGCCTCAGCTGCCCGTGTGTGAGGGACTCCTCCCCCATCACCCCCCTGTAAACAGAGCCACAAGCTCACCCCCCCAGTGCCCTCTCTCCCTCCCACGTGACGGGACCATCCGCCGTCCTGGCGGTGGACCGACACCTCGGTGACCTCAGGGAAGGGGGCAGCCTCACATCATACACCTGAGTCCGGAGACAACAGCCTGAGAACCAAGACCAGTTCAGCTTTTGTTTTTCTGCAGACATATGGTCCATGAGCTCAGAGAGCACTCGAGGCCCCAAGCACGGGGCAAAATGGGAAGAAACTCCCGGGGGCCGGAATCGAGGCGTGGGACAAGGGGGAGCGAGAGGTCATCTCCCGGCAGGGTCTGGTTGAGGACTTCGGGTCAGAGTTCCAGAGCAGGAGCCCAATGCGGCAGGGACGGGCTCGGACTCCACGGTGAGACCGCGAGTCGGACCCCCGGCCCTGCCCCACTCGCCAGCTGAGCCCGGGCAGGCTCCTTCCCCTCCCGGGCGCCCCAGGTAGGATGTGGGGGTGATAATGACCCTGGGCTTTGGGGGATTCGATCAAGCAAATGCTGGTTTGGCGCTCAGAACAGCGCCTCGTATGCAGGAGATGCTATTTATGTGTTTGTTCTCCTGGTTAAAGGGGAGATGGGGAGAAGGTGGAGAATTTTAAAACACAGATGTTCCCTCCCATGGCTCTGACCTATTCGTTTCCTACTCTGCCTCCCGACACGATCCCTGGAGTGCAAACACACAGCAATCCCCGGTTTCCACGGCCCCCGCCCCGCCTGCGCCTGCCGGGCAGCCGTGAGGGGAGGGCAGAGAGCACAGGGGCAGGAGTCGCCCGGAAAAACCACCCGGGAACGGCCAGGCCGGTCCTCCCGTCCTCGCATCTGCCTGGAGCGCGCTGGGCCGAGCGCCGGGCGTCACAGCTCCGCTCCTGGCAAGCAGCGTGGGCAGGGAAGAGGCGGCCTCCGCACGCCGCGAAGCTTACCTGAAGAACAGTTTTCTTCTTGGAGGGCTCGTCTTCCTCGGAATCTGACTAAGAGAAAAAGACACAGAGTAAGGCCTTCCTGCGAGAGGGCAGCAGAGGAAGCAGCCGGGCCAGGTGACGGCCATGGGAGGAGGGCGGCGCGGTGGTCCCCCCCATCTCGTCCCTACCCCACCGAGCGCCCCCCGAGGGCAGAGCTCCTCTCCTGCCCCCGACATCAGACGTAGGGGATGTGCCCAGCTCCCCAGGCCACTTGTTCTCCTGCCCCAGACCTGTGGCACGACCTTCGCGCCATCAGTTTCTGTCCCGTCAAAGTAGAACTCTTTCCTCCCACGTAGACTTGAAGGGAAGAAAAGGCTCTGCCCGTCCTCCTTATAAATCTGTCCATGGGAAGATGAATGGGATTCGGCCCACAGTCGCCCCCAGCTCAGCCTCACGTCTGGAACTGCTCATCCAGACTGCGTAACCACACGGCCGGCAGGCTCCGGCGGGAGTCAGTGGTGTGTTAACTACTCTTCTGCGCGGCATTAAAGGTCAAAGCCATTGGAGAAATCCATTCTCTCTCCAGCTATGATCTACTGTCTGCCAGACAGAGCTGTTCGTGTCCAGGAAGAAGGCAGGCCAGTGGGGACGGTGAGTGCCTGGGGTGAGACAAGCGGCCATTCGTGCCAGCCCTGACTCACGGGACTGTTCCCAGCAAGAGCTCTTTCACGGACCTGCACGCGCCGCCCAGAGCCAGCTCCTGCGCACCCCCAACCACCAGAAGGGGGTCAGGCATACGAACAGCAAGCTCTACCACTCGGGTTTTTAAAACAGTAGTCCTGGGCGCGTGAGTGGCTCAGTGGGTTAAAGCCTCTGCCTGCAGCTCGGGTCGTGATCTCAGGGTCCTGGGATCGAGCCCCACATGGGCTCTCTGCTCTGTAGGGAGTCTGCTTCTCTCCCTCTCTCTCCCTGCCCGCCTCTCTGCCTACTTGTGATCTCTGTCTGTCAAATAAATAAATAAAATCCTTTTTTTTTTTTAAAGATTTTATTTATTTATTTGTCAGAGAGAGAGGAGCGAGAGCGAGCACAGGCAGACAGAGTGGAAGGCGGAGTCAGAGGGAGAAGCAGGCTCCCTGCGGAGCAAGGAGCCCGATGTGGGACTCGATCCCAGGCCGCCGGGATCATGACCTGAGCCGAAGGCAGCTGCCCAACCAACTGAGCCACCCAGGCGTCCCAATAAATAAAATCTTTAAAACGGTAGTCCGAACCCCCAAGCCAGGAACCCTGAAAGCCTTCCGTCTGTGCCCGGGGCCCTTGGTGTGGGCATCTGCGCGTAACGGGCCTCTGAGACCCGCTCATCACCAAGCTTCTGCAAGAACTCAAACCCTCCGCCTTCCTCAGCTGACCCTCCTAGCCCACAAGCTCCTTCTTGGGCTCATGGGCTACAAGGACCTCACGGAAGCCGAGAGCCTACTCTAGGCGAGACGCGGTGCTCCGTAGAGAACTTCCCGATGGCTGCCCCGGGCTGCGTTACAGGCAACACTGCGCGGGCACGAGGGAGGGCCCGGAGCGGGGAGAGCCGCAGACCGCTCAGCCCCAGGGGCCTCCAGGACTCTGTGTGTGCAGTGACACAGAAAAAGTCCCTGCCCTCAAGGGAACTTTCGGTCCAGTAAGAAGAACAAGCACCCCAGGAACTGCAAAGGCGGCAATAAGACACAGGACATCAAGGGGCACTGGGGAACGCAGTCGGTGAAGCTTCCCGACCTGACCTCGGGGTCAACATCCCCTCAGAAGACCTGCTGGTCCCACATTCCCTTCTTTCACGTGGGGGCCTCGCCTCAGCCCCCGCCCTGCGCCTCTACCTCAGCCCGGGCCCTCTGCTATGTCTGCGCCCTGCACTTCCTGACGCCGAACTCCCGAGAATCTTCCCGGCTCTGTGAACATGACATTTCTCTGTCTTTTTTTTAATCTTTAAAACGATTTATTTAAGGGGCACCTGGGTGGCTCAGTGGTTTGGGCTGCTGCCTTCGGCTCGGGTCATGATCCCGGCGGCCTGGGATCGAGCCCCGCATCAGGCTCTCTGCTCCGCAGGAAGCCTGCTTCCCTCTCTCTCTCTCTCTCTCTCTGCCTACTTGTGATCTCTGTCAAATAAATAAATAAAATCTTAAAAAAAAAAAAAAAAAGATTTATTTGGGCGAGAGCACACATGCAATCGGGGCTGGGAGGGGCTGAGTGGGAGAGTCTCAAGCAGACTCCGTGCTCACCATGAAGCCCGACCCAGGGCTTGATCTTATGACCCTGAGATCATGATCTGAGCTGAAACCGAGAGCCAAGGGTTGGACACTCAACCAACTGAGCCACCCGGGCGCCCCTGAATATCCCATCTTTCTCGCTCATATATATCCTTGCCTTTCCCAACATCCAGTCCAAGACTGCCTCACAGGGGTCTGTGTGCAATGATTTCCGCCCCTCACTGCTCGCACGCATGACGACACCTGGAAGGGGAGGCTGACCTGGCACTTACGTGCGGGGTCTGAGCGAAGGACGGCCACCTAGGGGCGGGCAACTGCCGCCCCTTCCCTTAGTCCTCCCGCAACACTTCCCGGCAGACGTCATCACCTCAGTTCCGAGGGCACGGAGGGGAGGTCTGGCGAGGTTTCACGGCAGCTAGAACTCGGCGGGACCAGGCCCTGCACCTCTGCAGAGAAACCACGCCCGGGTGCCAGCCCGGCCCGAGCGCCCCCGGAGCAGGCCCCACGAGACCCCGCGGGACGCACCAGGAGCACGGGCACGAACCCAGAAACACCAGTCTGAGTCTCGGCTCTGCTGCTTCTCTGCCGCCCCTGAGCCTGCTGAAAAGGACACACACGTCACAGCCAGGACTGCAAGCGCTACTGGCCGCGAAGAGGGACGTAATTAAAATTCTAGGCAGAGTTCAGGGACTCTGTCTCTCCGGCCTGCAAGATGTTAAACTCAAAGGAACAGCCCGAAGCCCCCAACCCCTCACACTTTGACCTGCTCTCTCTGTCTCCAGCTCCCAGGCCTCGGAGACCCCTGACCACGCCCCGCCTTCTGCCCAGGAAGCCTCGTCCCCGCCCGCAGACCCGGGACACAACTGAACTCCCACATCTTACACAACAGCTCCCACTTCAACGATCTAAAAATAAATTTTAAGAGCACCTGGGTGGTTCAGTGGGTTAAAGCCTCTGCCTTCTGCTCGGGTCATGCTGGGATCGAGCCCCACATCGGGCTCTCTGCTCAGCAGGGAGCCTGCTTCCCCTTCACTCTCCGCCTGCCTCTCTGCCTACTTGTGATCTCTGTCTAATAAATGAATAAAATCTTAAAAAAAAAAAAAAAAATTTTAGCCAAGCTTAAGACGATGACGTCCATAAAACCAAAAAACAAGCACATTCTCATTCCTCAAATGGGTGACGAACAGAATGAGGCCCCATGAGGCTGACTGTCCCACGGCCGACAGAGCCGGCGGCTAGGGCCACGCCAAGGAAGTGCTGTTTCTCCCTCAAAGGGCTCATGCTGCTTCCATGGCGCTGTCGGCCTCGGTCTCCAGGTCTTCCGTATGCCTGCGTGGACTGCAGGAGCGACTGCTCCTGGATTCGGGGAGCTGCGATGGGCTCTCGTGATCACCACCTCTCTCAGAACACCGGGTCCTAACCCACCGAACTGCCTTAAAAGTCATCTCGCGGGGCGCCTGAGTGGCTCAGTGGGTTAGAGCCCCTGCCTTCGGCTCAGGTCATGATCCCAGGGTCCTGGGATCGAGTCCCGCATCGGGCTCTCTGCTCGGCAGGGAGCCTGCTTCCCCCTCTGTCTGCCTCTCTGTCTGCTTGTATCTGTGTCTGTCAAATAAATAAATAAAATCTTTTTTTTTAAATTTTTATTTATTTATTTGAGAGAAAGACAGTGAGAGAGAGCATGAGAGGCGAGAAGGTCAGAGGGAGAAGCAGACTCCCCAAGGAGCCGGGAGCCCGATGCGGGACTCAATCCCAGGACTCCGGGAATGTGACCTGAGCCAAAGGCGGTTGCTTAACCAACTGAGCCACCCAAGCGCCCAATAAATAAAATCTTAAAAAAGAAAGTCATCTCGCAACGCGCACAAGCTATGGCAGAGCCCCCCGAAACACGGCACCCGAGGTGGAATCAGCCAAGTGCACTGAGCCCCGAACCCTGTAAACCCCAGACTATCCATCTCTGAGGAGGGACAGGGCAGAGTCTCTGCATTTGAGGATTGACAAACAGGCCTCGGGGACATCCGGGACCACATCGGGGCCATGGGGCAAGTCCAGGGGACCTAGGGGCGCGCACGAAGGCAAACCATTCCTACCCCTCACATGAACTCGCGCCACCTCTGCCCTAGAGGCTGTGGCCATACGGAGCTCCTGGACCCACTGTGGAGGCTCAGAGGCCACATGAAGCCCTCGAGGCTGTGGGGGGCACTAAATTCTAACAGGAAACAGAAGGAGAGCTACGAAGAAAACCCATTTCTGGTGCACAGTGCGCCAAAGCGCAGAGGGGGCGAGGTACACGGGCCGCCAGTGGCCTGGGACCTCCCTCAGAGCCCTGCAGAGGAACGTCCGCTCAGCTTCCCGGAGACCCTGCTGGAGGTGACGGGCTCAGCCCCAGCACACGTCTCATTTAGATGCAAGGAGAACTTCCTGGACGGGGACAGGGACAGCAGCGCACTGGACCTTTCTCCTTGATCTCAGCAAAACACACGCGACATAAAATGTGCGACTGCGAAGGATTACGTGCGCTCAGTGGACTGTACCACCATCACCACCGTCCACGCTCAGTGGACTGTACCACCGTCACCACCGTCCACGCTCAGTGGACTGTACCACCGTCACCACCGTCCACGCTCAGTGGACTGTACCACCGTCACCACCGTCCACGCTCAGTGGACTGTACCACCGTCACCACCGTCCACGCTCAGTGGACTGTACCACCGTCACCACCGTCCACTGCTGGAACTTTCCAGCATCCCAAACGACAGCCAGCCTGGCCCCCTCCCAGCCCTCCAGCCCCCGGGCACCACTGCTCCCTGCTCCGTGTCTGTGAACGCGCATACCGTGGGGGGCCTCGCACAAGGGGGTCCCCGCAGCACGTGCCCGTCTGCGGCCGGCGGGCTTCCCCGAGCGCCCCGCTGTACACGGGCCGGCGTCTCCTCCCTCGCTCCGGCTGCATGGCGACCCGCGGGCGCCGCTCATCCGCTCACGTGTGCTCGGGCACCGGGGCTGCTGCCGCCTTTGGGGCTGCGGTGAGCAGCGCTGCTGGGGACGCGGGTATACAGGTGTTCCTGAGTCGTGCTCTCAGCTCTTCTCACCTGGCACGCAAACTGCCAGGCTAGAGGGGCACCCGGCCGGCTCAGTCGGTAGAGGATGTGACTCTGGATCTCAGGGTTGTGAGTTCGAGACCCACGTGGAATACGGAACTCACTTAAAGGAAGTTTTTTTAAAGAAAATTTTAAAATAGAAACTGCTGGATTACAGAGAAACTCTAAGTAACTTTCTGAGGGACCGCCCAACTGTCCCCACAGAAGGCTGTCCAGCGAGGGCCCCGGAGTCGACCCCTGGAGTGCTGACGGCCAGCCAAGGGCGGGCCAAGCGGCGCGGTGTGGTCAGACCCGGAGACAGGGCGATGTCTGAGACCCCAGACACCGGGGCCCAGCCAGAGCGGACCCTCCTGAGCTTCAGAGGCACAGACTGGTCGTGCCTTGGAAATAAGTCATCGGTTTCTTCTTGGCCTCCTAAGAGCCCGGGGCCTCCATGGCCACCACTGTCCTCTCCGCCGCAGCTGCCAAGAGTGACAAGACACACACCGGAGACTGCTGAGCAAGAACAGAAACAGACATTTTCCATTAAGCCGGGCCCGCTGGGATCTGCTCATCTACGGAAGTCTCCCTCCCCGTGGCCGCCTCCCTCTTATCTTCCTGGGCTCTGGTTCTGACAGACTCCCTCCCCGGAATGGCAATCACTAGCTGCCAGGGCCAGGAGCCAAGGAGGAAATGAATGCCCCGGCAGAGACCCCCGCGGGCTCCAAACTCGAATCACTGGTCCACCCCTGGCTGCTATTATCCCAATCAGTCAGACTCATCAACTCCTTCCCTCTTCGTCTCCGGGATCTGCGGCGGACCCGTGCCCTCCGGGAAGAGCGGCGCCTCGTCTGCCTGCGGCCGCACCCCACGCCCGCGGCTGCTGGGGGCTCTCTCCGCCACAGACGTGGCGACAGAAGCAAACAGGCCTGCGGTATTTCAGACCCATCTCTGTTCTCCCGACTCCCCGGTCCTCCGTAATCGAGGGGCGATGCTGGGCTGACAGAGTCGCGGCCCCTGCGCAGGGGCCCCCACAGATGTCTGGGCTCCTCCCCTCCCGACCGACGGTGCGGCTGTGTTCTCTCTGCTGCGGCGGACGCGGACTTCCTTACATAACAGAAATGACCAAAACGAACGAAATGTCCCATCTCACAGCTGCCAATTTCCCACAACCCGGGTAAACAATCTGAAAATACGGGTAATACTGAGCCAGGTAACCCTGAAATGTGTTCGCTCTGGAACGCATATCCTGAGACCGAGACCACAAACTCACTTCTCTACCGCTGGCCTTCCCCACCCTGACTTGAGAAGTCCGCATCCCCTAAGTCCGCAAAATCAACAAGCGACCCGAGCCAGGAGCAAGGCCAGACCACGGAGAGAAGAAGGGCAGAGGCGGCGGCGACCCCCGTTCCGCGGTCTCTCCCACCTCCTCCCACAACTGGACAGCTGACCCAGACAAAGAACTGGGCACTGCCTGTCCCCACGGCGGCCCGGCTGGCCGGGGAGCTGTCCCCGAGTGGACCGAGCGTGCGTGTTCGTGGAAAGCCAGACTCGGGACCGAGCACGTGGCCCCACCTGGGCTGTCTGCTAAAGGGAATAACACAACAAGAAGGCGGCGGTGTGGGTGGCCATTGCTCCCCGCAGGAAGGCTGAGGAGCAGAGAGCACCCGCTCTGCAGACAAAGAAAACTCAGACATGTCGAGAGCTGTGTGGGTCCCCGACAGACCTGCGATTCCTGCCTCCAGCCCCTTCGCGAGGCCCCTCAGTGTGTGGATGACGCATCACTAGTCAAGGGAGCTCTTGCGGCCAATTAAATGCACCTGACCCCCATCTGTCCCGTTCCTGTCTTCCTCAGTACACGGCGCCACCACCCTCCCAGTGGCCTGAGTTACAAGGCAGAGGCCTGCCTTAGCCCTGGCCTTCACCCAGGCCATCCTGTGGACGGCCTAGACCGACCGGCCACTTCCGCCTCCCGAACAGACCTGCGCCCGCGCCCAGGCCAGCACCCCCTCTCTCACGCTGTGCCCACCAGTCTTGCTCCCCACAGATCTTGGCCACTCTGTGACCAGGGAACCCTTGCTAGGCCTTTAAGGGCGCTTCCCCACCCCAGGGTCAGATACAAAGGCCTTTGCGTGGCGCGCACAGCCCGTATCCCCGGCCTCCGTGCCCGTCCCGGGCTTCAGCTCCTCTGCTCCGCTGGCGCCCGCAACAGTGCCCCCCGGCCTGATGGCTACTGGGCGCTGCACCTCCCTCTCTCTGGCTCCCTCCTACTCGATTATCTCCTCTCCGTTCTGACATCTCCTCGCTCCGGAAACCTCCCGACCTCTAGACTGCATCCTGGCGGGCACCGACCCAGTCTAGAGGCCGGTGCCCGCCCGGTGTGCTCCCGCGGCGCCGGCTGTCGCGCAGCTCTCCCAACCTGACCTCAGGTCTACCTCCTCGTCAGTCTCGTCCAGCAGACCGCGAGGTCCTCGGGGGCAGAGCCGATCACGGTCACCCCTGTCCTCTCTGCTCCGGGCACAGACCAGCGGCTTCGCGCTGAAGGAGGGAAGGGGCGAGAGTTCAGAGTCGGTAACTTCTGCCGCAACGCCGAGCCCTGAGCGGAAGGAAGTCCCTTACGGAAACCTCATTCGTTTCCTCAAGCGTGTACTGGGAGCCGGCTGGGTGCAGGACACAGAGTCTAGACGCAGAAACGCGCAGAAACGCTCAGAACCGGAGGAGCAACGGCCAACCTCACGTGGCCATCCCCAACTCTCCGAGGCCACCTCCCGCGGGAACCCCGCGTCGGAGACCACCACCAGCTCAGGCAGGGTGACGAGGGAACGGGGAAGCTGAGGGCTGGCATCTGGCTTTCTCTAACGACCGCGTCCTTGTTGCGGTCAGGAATTTTCGTGAGCTCCACTGACAGAGGAGGGGCGGACCGGGAGCCCTCGGAGCGACCGCTCCGAGCCCGCCTGGACGGAAGGTTCGACGACCTCTCCCAGCCACGCTTTCTAAGGCTGCCCTCGCAGACCTGGACACGAGCTCCCCCACGGTCACGGTACAGAGGGCCGCGCAGCCCACAGCACCGCCTCCCCCAGGCCTCACACTTACTCCGACGCAAACGTGGTGCAGAGAAACGTGAAGAAGAGAAAGGAGAAGCCCGAGGACACGAACCCATTTTTTTCTATCTTACTCGGGGACTTCTCTCTGCTCGAGGTTAAATCAAGGCTCAAGTACATTTCGGCAGAGCGACAGGCGATCCCAGAGACAGAGACGACAGGCTCGGGCGAGAAGGTGGGAGTGATACGGAAGTCTGCGGAAGAAAGTCTGCAAGGAGACGGTGAGGGAGATTCCGGAACCTCCTCCCACGTCCGCGCAAGCTCATCCACTCAGAAGACACGCAGGGGCGAGGCCCCGAGAGGTCTCAAGTGCAGGAGACGGAGCAGGGCTAGACCGGGCGAGCCCTGCCCTCGTGAGGCCGGCACACGCGTGGACGGAGAGGCGGAAGGAGCCACAGGAGGCCACGGGGCTTGTGGGCAGCCCGGCGTGCTCCCGGAGCAGCGGCTTGCAGAGAACGCGAGGCGGGGGACGGCAGGCTGTGTGGGGAAGGTGACCGGGGAGACCCAGCAGGGAACCGGCCCGAGACAGGGCTGCGCGCCTGCAGGAAAGCAAGAGGGGGATGAGCGTCTCTCTGAGGGTCCCCGAGGGGGCGAGAAGGCCTGACCCATTCACTCTGCAGAAGAGAGAACGGGAGGAACTCGCCAAGACCCCAAGCCGCCGGCCCGCAGGCCTCGTGTCTCACCCCAGGAGAGGCCTCGTGTCCGTTCCCACACGCAGAAAACGTGAGCTCCGAGGCCTCTTCTGCAAACAGGCCCCAAGCGCCCCAGCTCACGGGGCGTGGCCATACCTAAATGGGGAAACCGAGGCAGGGGCCTGGACATGAGCGACCCATCCCTTCACCGGCACTGTGTCCTTCCCCGGGGAAGGCCGCACACCGTGGACCCCTGCTTGCCCCGCAGACACCAGCGTGTCATCTCCCCGAGTCCTGCCGTGAGCGAGGGCCGGTGCCTGCCCGCTCTGCACTCAGCACACACCCCGCCGGCCGCGGCACGGAGCCCCAGCCCGCCACGCCTCTCCTCCTCCGGGCCCTGCGGCTTCTCCGCTGGGTGCCCGGGAAGGGTGCCCGCGAACGCCCAGCCGGGGCGCAGGAGCCCCGCCGCCTCCCTCACTTCTTCCCTCCCCAGGCTTCGCGCTGCGCCAGGACGGGGCAGCGACGAGCGGCCCGAGGCGCAGACGCAGCAGGGGAGCCGCACGCAGGGTGGCGGCCGGGGCTGTGGGCGCCCGGGGCGGACGTGGCCCTCCCGCAGGCGGGGGCAGCCTGCAGAAACCGCACGACCAGGTCCCCGAGTCGACAAGCGCGCTGCCCGGCTCGCGCGGTTGCAGGGGCCCCGCGGACCGCAAGCGGCGGCCGCAGGTACGGGAGGCGGTCCCGGGACCTCCAGGCCCCGCGCACAGCCCGGCCCCGGCCCGGCCCGACCCGACCCGACCCCGAGGGGCTGCCCTCCCCGGACACTCACATCCCCCTGATGCAGCTCCGGCGCCGCGATCTTCACGGGCTCCGTCCTCTTCTTTGGCTTGGGAAGGCCCAGGGGGGGCCCGGCACCGCCCATGGAGGGGGGCAGGCCGAGGCCCGGGCCCCGGGGCGAGGGCAGCCCCAGCCCCAGCCCCTCCCCAGCTCCCGCCGCCTCCGCCGGGCTCACGCCCGGAGGCGGGGGGAAGCCTCCGAGGCCGAAGGGCAAGGGCGGCGGAGGCTGGAGCCGGGGGTCCCCGGCGGGCGGGGGCAGCAACAGCGGCGGGGGGAAGGCTGGGGCCAGCATCTGGGGGGGCGGAGGCAGCAAGGCCGGGCCCTTGGGTGCGGGGAGAGACGCGAACAAGCCCCCCAGGGTGGGCCCGGACGTAGGGGCCGCCGCCTCCTCCTCCTCCGGCTCCGGCTCGGCCTCATCCGGCTCACTCTCATCGCTGCTGGCGTAAGCAACCAGCGACATGGCGCCTCCCGCCTTTGGGGCGCCCTTGCCGGCAGACGAGGCCTACTTGAGACCGGGGATCCCCGGAGGCCTAGCGGGCCCCGCCACTGGGCGGGGCGGGGCACCGAAAAGCCCGCCTTCTCCGTACTCTGGGGCTAGCCGCGGCAGGAGCCCATGGCCACGGTAGATTTCCACCGGGTAAGGCTTCCCTCTTCACTTAAGCGCCCAGTCCCGGGCAACTACACACAGCTAATGGCCGCCGAGTCACTCCGCCGCCTCCTCGCCTCACCAACACGGAAACTACAACTCCCAGAGGACACTTTGGCCACAACTCCATGCTCCGCCGCCGGGAGCTCAGCGCAAGGCACGGCGGGAGTTAGAGTCCAAGGAAGGATTAAGGGTCGCGCAGAGAGCCAGGAGGGAAACCCGCCTCTGACGCGAGGACTCCTGGGATGAGTAGTTTCTCTGGGCCATCCCGAGGGAACTACAAGCCCCATCGGTCACCGCGGTAGTCGCGGAGATGGGAAGGAGAGCACTTCGGTACTTGAAGTTCCGTAGGGTAGCCTCTTGGGCGCTAAGGTTGATGGGAGTTGTAGTGCTCGTAGAAACTGCAAGCGCTGTCGGGAAGGAGAGGGAGTCTGCGAAAGTGGCGGACGGGGACAACCGCTTAAAGGGGAAGCGATCTGTGAACCAACAGCTGCAGCCCCGAGTCGCCCGAAACCGGGAGTTGGAACAAAACACCCCAGTAAGAGCCGGCCCGAAAACGAGTACGAGAGTGGGGGATGAGCGAGAGAGAATCGAGACTTCAGACCTAAGGATGCACGTCTGCGGGCTGGACAAGGGGACCCCGGAGTCGGGGTGACTCCCTCGCCCTGGCCAAGGCGCACATCCAGGAGGACACCCGGCTCTTCAGCTGGCGCCGGGCCCCTCTGCAGCGGCCGGGGGGAAGGAAGTCGGGCCCGACCCGGAGAGCAGAGCCGGTGCTTGAGCTCCGTTCCTTCTGCCGCGCGCTTGGGGCCGGTCCGGAGCGTCCCTGAGCCCGTCCCCGTGGGCCTCCCTCCCGGCCCCGGCGCGCGCCCTCTGCGTCCCGCTGATCCGCCGGTGGCCTGTTGTTTGTGATCGTGCGACCTTCGCGTCCGTCCCGTCGCGGCTCGTGGAGGCGCCCGCCGTCGCGCACCTGTGCGCCTGCGGCTTTGTTCCCCTTCTTCGTCTCTCTGCGCCCCTTCCCGGCTGCCCCCGTGACTGCATGTCCTCTGTCGCCAGCTCTGTGCGAGCCCTTCACAGGCTGACCCGCCTCGGTGCGCGCCACCCCCGGGCTCCCCGAGAGCAGAGGCCCCGGAGCTCGGCCCCTGAAGACCGTCGAGGTTTGGGGAGGAGGCCAAACAGGAAAATGGAAAGGCTTCTGCGGGGGGACCGCGAATCTTCCATCAGACAAGATGCGCGATCCCCTCCTCCCACCTGTCCATGTGTCTAAAATCTCACTCTGCCTGCATCCCCAACCTCGGATGCCACCTCCTCCAGGAAGCCTCCCCACGGCTGTCTGCTCCCAGCTCTGGATGCAGGAAGCAGTTTTCCTGCCTACCAGTTCTTAAACTTTACTGTGCCTAAGATCCTGGGAAAGCCTCTTAAAAATGCAGATCTCTGAATCCCAGCCTAAGAGATTCCTCCCTATTCAGCAGGTGTGCGGAGGAGCCCCGAGGCTGGATTTTTAAGAACGTGTTCACAGGCGTACGGAGGACCTCCCAGTCCTCCCTCGCAGCTGCCATGCTTCGCACAATGCCGACTTCCAACACCCGCTCTTCAAATCTAAGTTCCGGAGCCTGCTTTCCGGTGACTTTGGGCAGTCACACCTCTGAATCTCAAGTTTCTTTTTTTGAAAAAATGGCTCGAGTATTAAGGGATCCTGTCTTACTTCTGTAAGACGCACCTGAGGTCCACCTGCAGTGAAATGGTTTAGAACCTAAAAAACAGAGGAAGATGACGGTCGATGACGGTCGCTCTTGTCAGTATGTCTTGCTGCCCTGCAGAGAAGCCCCGCACCCTGTCTGAGCTGGGACCTCTCACGGAGCCCTCCTAATGATTCGCCTTATTACGTATATACCTGCCCCCAGAAGTTGTTTTCCTGCAACAAGTTAATAATAAAACTTCATAGCAGGGATGGGAAGCAGATTTATTTCTCACGGGGTCTTTTTATACCTTCAGAAATGTGTAGCCTGTCCCTCTATGACGTATCCTGAAGTAGTGATTACAGCAATAAAGTCTTCAGTCACAGTGAATTGAACAGACAGTTAATTTGGTTCCCTCCTGAAATCCCGCTAAACCGTCAATAAGGGCCCATTTATGGACAAGGCAGTAAAGATCTTTCTGAAAAGATTTTAGCCCCCAAAGATGGGAGAGGGGGTCACTGGACCCCCGTGGCCAGACTTGGGCAGGGGGAAGCCGGTGGCTGGTGGGGCTGAGAGCCACGCCAGCCCTGGGGAGCGGTGAGAATCCGTCTGATCTGCTGTGGAAGCCTCCAGAGGCTCAGGAGTGCTGCAGCAAGGACCTCTGCAAGTGAAGAAGGGAAGGGAACAAAAGCGAAGACTGGTTAAAAAAAAGAAACAGATCCAGGGGCACCTGGGTTTCTCAGTCCTTAGGCGTCTGCCTTCAGCTCCGGTCGTGATCCCAGAGTCCTGGGATCCATCCCCACATCGGACTCCCTGCCCCTGGGGAGGCCTGCTTCTCCCTCTCCCACTCCCCCAGCTGGTGTTCCCTCTCTCGTTGTGTCTCTCTCTGTCATGTAAGTAAATAAAATCTTTTTTAAAAAAGAGAGAGAAAGAAAGAAAAAAGAAACAGACCCGGGGTGCCCGGCTGCTCCGTCTGTGGGGTGTGGGACTCTGGATCTGGGGGTTGAGTTCGAGTCCCGTACCCAGTGCTGAGCTCCCGTACCATAAAATCTTAGAAAAAAGAAACAGCTCCTATATCCCCTCCCCCACTCCATGCTGGTGGGAGACTGCCTCTCCCCAACCTGCCAAAAAAATCAAAGTTTTTTTCCCCTTTCCCTTTCCTTCAGGGACTGAAACAGAGGGTTTCGGTTGGGGGGAAACCAGGCACAGGGACAGAGGTACTGCTTGGAAAAGAGGAGAATTAGAGCAGTATGCACAGGGAATATGAAGACCGTGCCCTATTTCTTCCAGAAGACTGGCCACCGGGCCTTTGTCCTCCAGGCCAGACACAGGGAAAATCTATTCAGCCTGAGAGCAGAGATCATGGAGGGAATGTGGCTTCAGGGATCCCCCCACCAGCTCTCCAGCCACACAAGCCCACCTGTGAGGCTCCAAGTTAAGCTGCAAGTTCTTGCCCACAGGGAGAAGATGGCCTTTTGGTCCCTCACTCTTAAACAGGAGCAGCACCAAGGATTACGTGCCGAGGAAAGTCCCCAACAGGAGGGACAGAGACAGAACCAACAACCGGAAAGAGAGAAAGTGCAGGGAGAAGAAAACTAAAAGTCCTATCAATCATTTGCCCAGATAGACAACAGAAAATACTGGATCCGTGAAACAAAACAAAATACCATAAAAAGTAACATGCGGGAGCTCCTGGGTGGCTCAGTCCGTTAAGCATCCGACTCGTGATTTCGGCTCAGGTCATGACCTCAGGGTGCTGAGATGGAGCCCTGCGTCGGGCTCTACGCTGGGTGTGGAGTCTGCTTCAGATTCTCTCCGAAGGAAAGGTAACATGCAGAAAGGTACTCTAAAAAAGGTAACATGCAGACAATATAATAGAGCTCCTGAGACATAAAAATGTAAAAGCATAAATAAAGTTCTCACTAGGAGCGTTGGATGACACAGGCAAACCAGAGAACATCCCGGAAAGTCCAACATCTGCGTAAGACGAGTTCCAGAAACAGAACAGAAAGGAAAGCGAGAAAACACAGACGGGAGGAACTAAGAACAAGGAATTTTCTTTTTAGGTAACCTCTATGCCTAATGGGGACTTGAACTCACAGCCCTGAGATCTGGAGTCACATGCTCCACCCACTGAACCAGCCACGTGTTTACAGAAAACTCCCCAGACCTGAAGGACAGGAGTTTTCAGACTGAAAGGTCTACCAGCCGCTCCACATAATGGATAGAAACTGACCGGCACCGTCCCGAAATTTCAGAACACTGGAGACCAAAAGAAGATCCTACGTTCCTCTGAAGCCAAGACACGGCTGGGTCCGTAAAGAACACCTGCAGACTTCCTAACAGGACACCCTGGAAGCCAACGGCGGGAGCCAGACCTTCAAGACTGTGCAGGAACAACCCTTCCAGCCTGGAATGCGACAGCCAGACCACCAGTCACGGGGGCGGGGAGCAGGAAGACATGTTCACACATGGGGGGTCTCGAACAATCTCCGTTGTGAGCACCTTTTCTCAGGAAGCTATTAGAGGATCAAAAACCTGGGTTGGGGGGGCATAGTAAATCATGAAAGAGAAACACCTAGAATTTAAAATACGGACCGTGCCACACAGAGGGGGTGGGGCCCAGGGAGCAGGGGAGGGAGGTGGGGGTGTGTGTGGCTGGTGTCCCCTTCCTCCCCGCGGCCAACAGTCTGGTTCGGGGACGGAAGGCTGTAGGAGTCGAGTCAGCAAGAATTTCAAATTGATGGTGTATCAGAGGCATCCAAATATTTTGAGAAGAGTTGGAAATAGTAGATTTGTGGCTGATTTGATGAACGAGAACCTAGAAAAACAAACAAACAAAAACAAAAATAGTTAACAACTTAGGGAAAACAGAGGGTTAAGCATAAGAGAAGACATAGTCACGGCTCAGATGTCGGCGATATGTGAACACTGTGAAGGCAACAGAAATTATCCTGGACTCTACCGGGATGATGGAAATTTGGGGGACAGGACGAGTCTGTGCAGCCGAGATGGACGGAGGGAAGAGCGAAACATTCCAGAAGGTTCTGTCAATGGATAATGCCACACCTGGAGAAATCAAGATGCAGCCGAAACAGCATGTTGCTTAGAAATATGGAATTAAATCACCAAAAATTAGTTAAAGTGCTTTGCGTGTTGAATGTTGCTGTCTCTGGAGAGGGAATATAGAAAAGTGCGTGCTGGGACCACTGTTTTGGATGAAAACTTCGAGAACCCTGTTTCTCTGAACCCTGTGCATCCGGGACTCGACTCAGTGCACGGAAGTGGAGTGACCGTAACCCCTGGTTGGCTCTTTATGTCCTTTCGTTGTTGGTCCATACGGGCCCCTCTTCGATTTATCCATTGAAAAGTGTGGGGTCACCTGGGTGGCTCAGTTGTTAAGCGTCTGCCTTTGGCTCAGGTCATGTTCCCAGGGTCTTGGGATCGAGCCCCGCGTTGGGCTCCCTGTTAGCAGGAAGCCTGCTTCTCCCTCTCCCACTCCCCCCACTTATGTTCCCTCTTGCTGTCGCTCTCTGTCAAATAAATAAATACAATAAAGTACAAAATTAAAAAAAAAAAGACAAAAATATGTACGTATGTAATCAGCCCGCACATACCCACCAGCCAGCCGCTCCCGCTGACCCGTGCTATCCCGGGCTCCCCACTTCCCCCGACACTAGTGTCCACTGTCCTGAAAACTTTCCTGTGTCTATACATTTTTTCCATATCCATATGTACTCCTGAAAACATACTGGTCATTCGCAGCTGTTTCTAACTTTAGCAAAAGGGTATCAAGCTGTAATGACTCCTTTCTCACTCATAAACCCCTCCTCAGGGTTATCCATGTCGAGCGTTGCCTGTTATTTTTTCTGTTTTGAAATTCCTTCCCATGAATATACAATTTATCTATCCTTTCCCTGCTGACGAGGGTTTGAACCGCTCCTCGGTTTTGTGGCCAGGAACGAGGCTGTGATGTCCTTTCTCTCCGTCCCCGAGCACACACACACACACAATGGCTTCTCTTGTGTGTCCACTTGGGAGTGGAAATAATGGGTCACAGAATATGGGAAAGTCAGACCTTACAACTTGCTGCCAACTGATTTCCAAAGCGACACGGAAGTGACCCCAACCTCCCAGCGCTGGTGTTGGTGTCGGACTTGTGAATTTTTGCCTGTGGGACAAGCACATGTGGTCCCCTAGCGTGGTTTTGATTAGAGGTCTGTGCATCGCTAATGAGACTATCTTCTCATGTGTATGGGCATTATATATATTTATTTTCTCTTATGTGAAAGTCTTGACACTGTATTTGCCTGGCTTTCAACTGGGTTGCTGGTCCTTTCCTGATTTTATGTGTTGTTTGTATAGATATAGGCTTGACATTATTGGGTTGGTGGGTTTGCATGAATATTTTGAAAAAACAAATCGACGTACCAAAAACTAAAGGAGGGAAGGTGAATTTGGAGTGAGAACACTAGAAGCTTCCAAACTGGAACATAAAGTCGGGGCAGGGCCGGGGTGTGACAGCGACCCAAGGCTGGAGCCCAAGCTATGGACAGCCCCATGTCGTGTTCGTCTCCAGACCTACGCCAGTCCCCCTCGAGCAGACTCACACGGCACCTAACAACGTCCGAGGAGATGTGTGAGGGCGAAGGAATGAGTCAGTAGGCGAATGAATGAAGCCCCAAGCCACCAACTATGTGGTGGCGGGAATGGCTTTGCAGCACCTCACTGCCTTCTGTCCCCACAGAGGCCACCATCAGCCACACCGCCGTAGGGCCAGGCCTGCCTCCATGCTTGGAAGGGTGCGGTCTCTCTCTGGAGGGAAGAACAGGGAGTGAACCCGGCAGGGTTCAACCTCATCAGGCCGGGAAGTGACCGTGACTCCTCCTCGCCCCTCGCCCGCCGGCTCTTCTCCTCCTCCCCAGGCTTCTGTTCCTGGTGTCGTGAGAAGGGAGTCTGCGCACACAGGATTACAGCTCCAGTGATCCCGTCGCCCGACCCTGGCCCCAGACCTCCTTCCTTTGAGCCCCGGGGACTCAGGGGAAAGCAGACTGACCTGCGGTGAGTGGCTGTACAGAGCGGCGGGTTTCACGTCTGACCCTGGGCACCCCTGTCTGTAAGCGGCCAGGTCGCTGCCTGCACTACCGGTCAGCGAGCTCCAGCGAAGACCGTGGCCGTGACGGGCCTTGTACGTCTTTTATTCTGCAAACTGAAGAGAAAAATGGGGAGAGACCCTCCCTGCAGGATGAGCTGAAACGTGGACACTCGCGTTCGCTACAGCAGGTGTCACAGAGAGAGAGGGGACACCTAACAGCCCAAGGGCCCGGGCTGGTTAAGGACCTGCAGCCCAGCAGCAGGTGGGCACGCGACAGAGCCTCCTGGCGAAGCCCAGGGGGCCCCGAGCTACATGCAGGCAGCATTTCGTGCAGGGCCCTGCGCCGGGGAGGCTGTGATTTCTGGGCACCAAATAGCTCTGCGTTTGCTTGAAAGTCGTATAGAGAGGATACGACTGGAAGATGCATAAAGGTTGGTCCTATCTTTGGTCTCTAAGAAGAAAAGTGGGGCAGCTAGGAGAGACAGGTGCCATGGAGACCGCTTTTCTCAAAATCACCTTCCTTATCCCTGAAATCTTGTATCATGTGCCCCGTACTAATAACTTACCAAGGAAATTAAACTGAGTTTTAAAAACGGCGATGCGGGCCTCCAGGGGATCTTGAGGTGCTCTGGCCCTTCTCGCGCTGGAAGGTGCACGGTCTCTCCCCTGAGAGCTACGGAGCTGTCACCACCGCCACACTTGGGGAGAGCGGAGCACCCCATGGCCTCGGCGGCCGTCCTACAGGGAACACACCCGCAGCAGGGGCCAGGCTGTGTGCTCTCCCCTGACCTGCTGATCCCAGGCCCCCTCCGCTTCCATGCCATTGCCTGGAGAAGCTTCCAGAAGTTCACGTTTCTCTCCTGTCCCAACCCTTTAATGGCTCCCAGTGTCAACTAATTAAATATAAATTCTGGGCACTCGGGCCCATGCATTAGGTTTTGTTTTGTTTTTAAGTAAGCGCTACACCCAACACGGGGCTTGAACTCTCTACCTTACTATCCAGAGTTACATGCTCTACCTATTGGGCCAACCAGGTGCCCCCCCCCATTAGTAATATTTCAATTCTTCAGCTGACTCTAATGTAGACCTCAAAGGGAAAGCCATTGCCTTGGAGCTGTGCTGTCCGAGAACCTTCTGCGAGAACAGACACGTTCTGTGTCTGGCGCCTGGCACACCGGCCTCCAGCCACGCGAGGTGACCCCGAGCACCTAAGTGTGGCCTGAGCGACTGAGGAACTGAACATGGAATGATACTTCATGTTAACCCGTTTAAGTTCACATTAAGCACAGTCTTAGAACGTGAATCCAATGATTGTCACGTTTTGTAAAACAGAGCCCTCTTTTTAAAAAATATTTCTTTAGGGGCGCCCGGGTGGCTCAGTCGGTTAAGCGTCTGCCTTCAGGTCAGATCAGGATCCCAGGGATTGAGTCCTGAGTCAGGGCACCGGTTCAACGGGGAGCCTGCTGCCCCCTCTCCCTCTGCCGCCCCCCCCCACGCTCTCTGGCTCCGTCTATCACATAAATAAATAAAGTCCTTAAAAACATATTTCTTTATTATGAAGGCCGTTAGACGTATGGAAGAGTTGTAACACATGGACGTTTTCCGGAAAAACAGCTACTATTACACCAGCAGCAAACAGCTATCGCCCCGCAGCCACCGACCCGCGGGCCCCCCGCGTCCTAAGGGCTCCCATGGAGCACACACATGCACGGATTCTTGGACGTCCCTCCCCACAGGAGGGTTACTAATTTGAGGCGGGTCATGGTCTGTCAGTGGTGGGGCTGGGAGTCAAACATGAGCTGAGCCAGCCACCTCCCCCAACGCCCGCCGCGGCAGCAATCCCCGCCGGATCGGGCCCAAGGCCAGTGCCTGCGCAGCTGGGTGCAGAGGAGCCCACTTTCTCAAAGTACGCGCCATGGAAAGTGTAGAAGGAGCGTAAATACAGCGGCTGCAAACCCAGCAGGGACTGCCTATGCTCCAGGCTCTGCTCGGAACACTCTAGAATACATGTATTCATTTATTTAACAATTTTATTTATGTATTTGAGAGAGAGATAGAGCACAGGAGCAGGGCAGAGGAAGAGGCAGAAGGAGAAGCAGACCCCCGCAGAGCAGGGAGCCCAACCCCAGGACTTTGGGATCAACCCCCCCCCCCATGGAAGGCAGATACCCAACCAACTGAGCCGCCCAGGAGCCCCCAGGTACATTTATCAGTGCCTGTCCCTTCACAAGCCCTCTTTACAGACATGTAGACTGAGACTTGGGGGTTAGGTAGCTCCGCTAGGATCCCATGGCCGGGAGGGGCTTGGACGAGGCCACTGGACCGCTTGGATGCCCTAGTAAAAATGCATAAATACACATATTCCCTCTTTTACATCTGAGGGGAGGGGTCAATGCAGATCCATTTTGCAAACCGCTGGTCTGAACAACCCACTCTACCTCCCCTGTTCCAGAGGCTAACGGGGTGTGGGGGGGGGGCTTCACACAGAGCCGAGCACGGGAGCTGAGCCCCTAACTTGGGAGCCTAGGGGAAGGCAACTGAACTTTCTCTTGAACCTACAGAGCGTCTGAGGTTTTCAGAGGGCCGGGCTCCTCTGCCCTTCACGACACCCCACAAGGTAATAATCTGTATCACGGTTTTATAGTGGAAGAGAATTTGGTTTAGAAATTCTATCCAAGTCGTTTGCCAAAAGCAAGATTCAAACCAGTTTCCTTGACATGCTAACCCGGGTGGTTTCCATCAGGCCACACCACCCCTTCCCCTAGCACCCTGAGCACCAGCACTCCGGCTGCATTGTTACTCCTCCTTCCCTTTAGGGACACTAAGGACCCCACCATGCCCATGACCTTGGCCCTCCAGAGAGAGGCTTCAGAACCCTAGTGTGGGGTCTGCCCTCACAGTCTCCTCTGCAGCAGGGCCCCGAGTCCCCTGACTTCTGTCCTGATCCCCCTCCCACACACAAGTTGAACCAAACACCAGCATCCACAGAATGATTTCACGGACACATCTGTGAATTGGTTCCAAGCTGGGCTGGGAATCTGGGGGTCTGTGACCTGTGCGTTTTCCATCCCACTGCTCAAATGGGGGTCCAAAGCAGAAGGCCCACCTTGGGGCTTGTTGGAACGGCAGCCGCCCCCAACCATACTGAGCTAGATTCTGCTTTTCAGGAGGATTCCCAGATGACTCGTGGTTCCTGGGCCCATTTAAGCGTGCAGGGCAGTAAGTTCCAAGAGACTCCCAGGGGAGGTCGGCTCAGCCGCACCCCCCTACTCCCCCCCACCCCCGCCTGTAATTGAGCTTGGTGGTGCTGTTAGGGCCAGCTGTGAGGTGGTTGAGGATGTTATTGTAGGGAAAACTTGGATATTAAATTGCAACCAAAGGCGGGTGGGGGGTGGTGGTGGATTACTGCAACAAAGGGAATCCTGATAGTTTCTCTGCAGCCAGCATCTGCCGGTGGGTGGACTGGATGGCGGCCCGAGAGACTTGCAGAAGGGTTGGGAGGCCTTGCAGCTACCTGTTGGGACGCAGCGGTGCGGAGAGATGGGGCTCTTGGGGGCTGCACTAGATTGGAGAACAGTTTAGAACACGTTTGTTGCCTATCTCTAACACCGGCCTGGACACTTAAACGAAATATATTGGGGGACAGAATTTACTGAGACAGCCTTAGGAACCTGTGACAAGACTCTGCTAACAACAAGAACAGAGAAAAGGGCAGGATCACAACCACCACACAGTGACAACAGTTCATGCCGGAACGCCCTGCTGCTGCGCAACAACTGAAACCTGGGAGCTGTGTTGCAACAAGCTCTGAACTGAAACACATCTGCAAGTCTGCGGCTGAGGCCATGCCTGGCTCTTTCATTGCACCGGGAGTGTCCCTTTGCGACAGGAGCGCCTGTGGACAGGGCCAGAGGGATTCCTATTACAAGGGGGAACTATGCCGAGAGGCCACACTGTTATGAAAGCAAAACCCGTGAAATGCATTGCCGTAAGGACGGAACGCATACCAGCAGCCAGCTGGTTCGACCCTGCGCGGAGCAGGGTCAGTTAACACGGAGCAGCCATCCCATGCCTCCCAAGTCTGGGTCAGGAAGGGGGCTCAAGGAATTTCAAGGGGTCCCTGTTCTCAGGAGCGGGGTGTGGACCTGGGCCTTTGGCTACATCCTGGGCTTCCTTGCAGGAAGACTTTGCATATGCTTTGAAGTGCATCGGTTAGAAAAGCATGCATGCCTATTTTACCTATTCAAATCCAGAACATGCAGTTGCAAAATTTTAAGGATCTCAGAAGCGCTGTAAGAGATCCAAATGTCTTCTTTCTTTCTTTCTTTTTTTAATTTTTAAAAAAGATTTTATTTATTTGACAGAGATCATAAGTAGGCGGAGAGGCAGGCAGAGAGAGGGGGGAAAGCAAGCTCCCGGTTGAGCACGGACCCGGATGTGGGTCTCGATCCCAGGACCTTGAGATCATGACCTGAGCCGAAGTCACAGGCTTAACCCACTGAGCCACACAGGAGCCCCAAATATTTTATTTCTAAGAGACCATAGGTGCCTGGATTTCAGCAAATCCCAGAAGTAATTACTACAGTTCTGTTTGGCTTAATGGGAAAAGACCTGAGTTCAAGTTTTGGCTGCACCCCTTGTCATCCTAGAAGTCGGACTTTAACGGAATACGGAATCCAGCAGAATCCCTCATTCTCCGACGCCAGCTCCAAGTCACCACTTCTGTGAAGCCTTCCCAGATTCTGCCCCATTCCCCCTCTCCCTCCCCAGAGAGGCATTGTCCGGCTCCCCGGCCTTCACAGGGTGGTTTACTGGAGGTTTGGGGTTTATTGGCCTTGTGCGGTGCCCCCCCCCACCCCCGAGAACAGGGACCGTCTTTGCAGGCTCAGCGGTGGCGGAGCGCAGACCGCCTTTGCCAGGAAGTAGCGCCCAGAACGTGGCCGCTCTGTGCCACGAGCCCTCGGACACCTCCCGACTCCCAAAGTCGAGCCTCTCCCCTCCGCCGAGGCCGCTCGGACCCCCGGGCGTCTGCACGTCGGTGCCCCGCAAGCACTGGGGGACACGGAGGGGGCGGAGGGCAGGGAGAGCCCGCGCGCACACGGACTCCCGCGGCCGCGTCGGGCCCCGCGTGCGAGCGCCCGCCCCGGGCCAGGGGAGGGGCGCCAGGCCGCTCCGTCCAGCCGGGCGCCAGCTCCTCCCGGCGGGCGTGCGGGCGGGCGCCCCCCGACAGGCGCACACAAAGCCCGCTCGGCCAGCTCGGCGCTCGACTCCTCACGCCTGTGCCGCCGCGCGCCGCCGGGCGGCCCCGGGTTGGGCGTCGGGCCGCGGCAGGCCCGGGGCGTCGAGCGCCGCGCGCATCGAACCGGCGCGGGAGGGGGAGGGGAGCGGGGGAGGAGGGGGAGGGGGCCGGCGGGGGAGGAGGAAGAGGCCTCGCGCCGAGGAGGGAGCAATTGAATTTCAAACACAAACAACCGCACGAGCGCGCAGCACCGCGCCGCCGCAGCCGCGCCCGCCCCGTCCGAGCGGCGCGGGCGCACAGCCGTGGCCGCGCCGGAGCTGGGGCCGGGGGCCGCCATCGAGGCGGGGGCCGCGCGAGGGCCGGAGCGCAGCGGCGCCGCCACCGCCGCGCGCGCAAACTTGGGCTCACGCTCGCCGGCGCGGCGCGGAGCCCGGGGCGCCCGGAGCCCCGCCATGTCGCGCTCCAACCGGCAGAAGGAGTACAAGTGCGGGGACCTGGTGTTCGCCAAGATGAAGGGCTACCCGCACTGGCCGGCCCGGGTGAGCAGCGCGGCCCGCCGCCCCGGCCCCGGGCTGGGTTGCGTAACAGCCGGGAGGACGCGGGCGCCCCGCGCGGAGGGGCGCGGGCGGGGGGCGGCCGAGTCGCCGGCTCGCTGCGAGCGTGTCCGCGCCCCCCCCCCGCCGGTTACATAATGGTGGGGGCGGGGGGCCCCCCCGAGGCTGGCGGCGTGGGGCGCGCGGCCTGGGCTGGGGCCGTCGGGAACCCCTCCCGGGCGCCCGGGGACCCCCTTAGAGACCCCCGGTGTCGTCCCTAATCGCTGCCCCGGTCGGACCCCGCTCGCACCGAAAGGTAGCAGGAGGGTCCCCGCCGGGGAGGGCTGAGTGGAGGCGGAGTTCGCTGCTGGAAAACTTTGGTTCGGGGCGGCCGAGAGAGGTCTGAAGTTGGGAGGGTCGAGGAGTGTTTGGGGGCGGCGTAAGAGGGGATCTGCTTGGCTCGGAAGTTCTCCGCCAGGACCCCTCGCCCCGCAGCGCCACAAAAGTGTTCCTCCATATGCTGGCAACTCAGGCGGGGGTTGGGGGTGGCACGGCCCTGGGAGGCCGGGGGGTGCAGTCCAGGCTGCCTCTTCCTGGAGGCGGGGTGGGGGGGCCCGAGCGGCTGCTCCCCCTCGGATAGGATCCTCCCGCCACAACGGCCGGGTCTGCCATGTGGTTGAGTCAGCCCGCCAGTACGCGCCTCCCCACCCCAGCACCTGGCCAGGTGGGAGGGTGGGGCCCGAAAGCCCAACCTGGTGTGTGCATCAAGTTTCCCCTAAGGACTGGATGAGCTCAAATAAGGGGGGGGGGGAGTTGCTGGAGGAGGTCGGGGGTGTCACGGGTGGGGGGGGCAGTTGTCTCTGGCAACTTCAAAGTTGGTCTGAAGAGGCCTTTGGAACTGGGAGGGGGTGTGACTGTCCCCTAGAGGTAGGACTCAGGAGAACCGAATAGGAGGGCAGAGAGCAGTGGGCAGTTTCCAGGCCAGGGGGCGAAGAGCAGACGGGCCTCCAGGCTTCTGGTTCCTCTCCACGTGAGTCTGTGCCCTTAGGGTTGCAGACCCCACTGGAGCTGGGGAAAGTTGCCCCAGCCTCCGCTGGATCTAGTTCGGGTGGCCAGGCCAACTTTGGGGGCGACTTAGGCCCCTTCCTCACTCTGTACCCTCTTTTGAGCAGAATGTGTAATCTCGTGTCCCTTGAGCTCCTTGTTCCTTGAAACTTGTAGACGTCCAGCCTGTGAATGGAAGGAGAAGTGGGGCTCTCCCAGCTTTCAGGGCCTCCCAAGAGCCTGGGCCCTGGGGGGTGCTGGAAGCAGCCACCCAGCCCGCTGTGCCCATGGTGTGTGTGACGTGTGGACCGTGGTGTACTTTACCCAGCACCTCTGACCCGTCCGGCTTCTTGGCCCGGACGCCAAGGCCCTGTTGGGCCCGGCAGGAACTGAACCCAGGTCTTTACTGCTCCTACCTCCTGGGGTGGGACAAAGTCTGGAGGCTGGCCCAGGCCCCAGGGAGGGGTGCAGCTGGAATGTGGGTTGCGGGGAACCGGATCAGGGAAGAGAAGGGAGGGGGACACGGGCCCACATTGCACCCCATGAGGGAGAGCTTCAGGGTGAGGCTAGGTTGGGGATGTCCTCTGTCTTGTCTTCACTCTGGATCTCCAGGACAGAAGGTGGGGACAGGATGAGGCCTGGACCTTGGAGATAGAGTTTGGCTTGAGGAGGGCAGGTCAGACTGGATGGCAAGAAGGTGCCACCCTAAGCCTGTGTTCTGGCTTCTGTGACATCAGGGGAATGGTCCACCCAAGGCTTTTCCTCCCAGATGAATCCCCCTGGCACGTGGAGAGAACAGACCAGTCCGAGCCTCCTCCTCGTGCTGGGATGCTGCCTTAGCCCCCCGATGGACAGAGTCTGAAGGGGCCCTCATGGACAGCCCCACCTAATCTAAGAGACCGAATCCTCAGCCATGGCGAAGGGCCTGCTTCTGGGGAGGACAGGGCCTGCTTCTGGGGAGGACGGCTGACTGGGGATGAGGCAGGGAGAGGCCCAGCCAGAGGGGCCACGTGGTCGGCAAGACCTGCCTGGAGTGGAGGATGACTCCATCTTAACCTTCTCCATTCCCTCTTCCTCCTGCTTGACTTCTTGGGGGATCTCCAAGCACTTAGCAGTTAACCTCCAAGACTCAGGGATTTTTTTCCTCCCAGGTTCCTTCCTCCTCTCTGCTTCCTGTTTCACAATCCCAGAAAACCTGAGCAGCCAGAGGGCCTCACCCAGCTCACTCCCCCTGCCCCCTCCCCCCTCGGCTAGGCCCTACCTTCTCTTTTCTGTCACACTTTCCCAGCCCCAACTGTCTCCTGCCCCAGATTTTCTGGTTCCTGGGTCAGGTCGGGCCTGGCCCTGGGTGTGGTGGTCAGAACCCTGGCTGGCAGCCTGTGTGGGCTTAGCCTTCCCTGCTGCCTTCCTCCGTGTGGGCCAGCCGCCCTGGACTGGCCCTGGGCTCCGCTTGATCTGAGGCTGGGGAGTCACCTGCTTTCCGCACCTGGGAGCTTCAGCTCCCTTGGCAGACCTCAGGGTGGCCGTGGGCTCTGGGAGGCCACGAGTCATGTGCTCAGCTCGGTGTGATGCAGCGAGTGCCGAGGGCTGGGCCTGGAGTGGATGTACCTTCTGGATTCCCGGTGTGGCTGAGAAGCCTTAGAGCCCCAGCCCCTGTTGGCCAGTGTGTTGGGGGGGGTGCGGTGGGGTCCCCAGCCCGCCTCTGGCCCCACCCTGACCCACTTAGCCTTGAGTCACTTGTTCTGAGTCACAGCCTGGATATAAAGCCTGGGAGACGTATGTCTGTATTGGGGGTACAGGCCTCCCCTGAGACCTCATGTCCTCTATGTGGAGGAAGAACCGCCCTTTGCTTCAAAACTCAAGAAACGACGTTTTCTTTGTGGCTTCAAGGATGGAAGGGACTTTTCCCCGTGGGGGCGAGGGGCTGGGACCTGCATTAAATGGAAGGAGCACCCTCTCCTGGCACCTCCTGCACAGGAACCTGCCAGCCAAGGGGAGGCGGGAGTGGGCTTGGCCCTGTTGGGGTAGGTGCCCACCTGCCCAGGCCGCTGGCTGCGGGTCTTCCAGACCCACCCTTTATGTGGAGGGTCAGCAGGGCAGCTGTATCTGACTAGTCGTTCTGTTTTTAATTCCCATCCATTCTTTTGTTTCTCCTCCGCCCCTGCGGCTGGGCAGCTGGTGGCTTCCTGGGTCCCCCGTCACACTGCTGAGCTGCCTCTGACTTCGCTGCCCGTGGCCTCCCATGGCCCTTGCCTAGGAGCAGCCCTGCCCTGGCTGTGCTCCTTGGGAGAACTTCTGGCCCCTCCTTTCCTGAGCCTCAGTTTCTTATTTCGGCCCTCCAGCAGGTTGACACTGCGGCTCAGGTGTGACCACCAAGAATGCAGAGCGCAAGGTTCCCTGCTCTGCTCCCAGCCAGACCCTTTGCTCCCCAGCCCTGTCCCTTGTTTCTGGGGCTGAGATCCTAGAGAGGAGGCCTAGGCCTTCTGCTATTGTCCTGAGCCTTTCTCTGGGGACCTCTAAGCCTTGGAGGCTCCCATTTTGTTTTTTGCTTGCCTCCCTCTGAGAGGGGGTGGGGAGCTGGCTGGTCACAAGACCCAGGTGTCCCGGCCGGGAACCGACTCCTCCTGCGCCTGCACCCACGGGCTGGCTTCCTGAGAAGGGCCTGGGCCCTCCAGCCCCTAGCTGTGGTTTCAGGCTGCGGCCCGGGACCCAGGTGCCAGACTCCAGGCTCGGGGGTGGGGTGTGTTAGTGTCCCCTCCTCCCCAATCGGGAGAGAGGGCCTGGGGGGGAGGGGTGGTCACATTCCTGGTTGCTGAGTGGCCCTGGGGGCGGGGTGGGTTGTCATGGCGATGGGGATCCTGTTTGTGGGGGGGAACTGCGTGCCTTTCCACCCCCTGCTATCACACCCCAAGCTCTTGGTCATGGGGAGGGCCCAGTTGGTACTGGGCCTTCCTGAGGGGAGGAGCCGGACCTCTGTCCCCAGAGGCCACAGGGCAAGGGGGGAGGTGCCCAGGGACCTGAAGGCTCCATGCCTGGAGCAAGATGCCCCCCATTCAGGCCCAGGGCCCCACCCCTCTCCTGGGTGTGTCTCAGCTGGTTTCCAGCCCCCCAGCCTCAGCGGCCCAGGTCAGGCCCTGCGTCCCAGTCTCTGTTAATCACCGCCTTGGCCTGGCCGTCTGGGTCCTATCTGTGCCTGGGGCCCCAGTCAACATGGCCACCTGGCCTGTGTCCGGCGGGAAGCCAGGCTGCTGGGGCGCCTGCAAGTGTTGCTGGGAGTTGTAGTCCTCCCGCGCCTCCGCCTCCAGCTCAGCTTGGCCTGGGCTTCCAGGGCCTGGTCTGGGGAGGCTGGTGGGGCCGCTGCCTGTCCATTTCCCCCACCGCAGACCTCTGCACCTTCCTCGTGCCCGCGGGATGTGGGGGACCAGGGGGTCAAGTCAGAAGACCAACGCAGACCCTCACTAACCTCCCCTGTCATTTTGGGGGGCCTGTTTCCTCCTCTGTAAAACGAGTGTCTCACTAACCTCAAGAGTCTTTCAGAGTGCTCCCCAGAGGTCTGTGGCCTTGTCTTGGGGGGGTGTCAGGTGGGCAGCCCTTGGCCTTGCCCCTCCCCCTCCCCCAGAACTGGCTGTCTTTACCTGCTGCTCAGCTTCCTGCGGCAGATCTTTGAGCCTGTGCTAGGCCCCTAGCAGGGGGTACAGACCGGCTCTCAGGTCTCAGGGCAGGTGCAAGGCTGAGTCCGCATGGGCCGTGCTCAGATACTCCTGCGAGTGACCGCGACCCTGGCGCTCTGAAGGAGAGGGGCTGCGCCTTCTGTGAGGGGAAGGCTCCCCAGGACTGAGTGAGTGTGGGAGGCCAGAGGCCAGCGTCTGTCTGGGGAGGAGGGCCCGCACCTGAGGGCTGGACTGCGGGCCAGTCCTTACCACCAGACGGCTTAAGTGCCTTGACAGGCTCCATTTTACAGATGAGGTAACTGAGGTTGGGGACGTTGACTGTGTTGCCCCAGGTCTTCCAAGTATATTGGTGGCAGCGTGGGGATTTGGACCTTGGTGCCCGGGAGGAGGCGATTGGGTGGGCCCTCCGGTGAGCCGACGGCACGAAGGGCTCGAGGCAGCACCTGCATGGTGGGCACAGTGGCTTGTAGGCGGGCAGTAGCCCAGCGAGCTCGAGGGGACAGGTGGCCCTGATTGGGCTGGGCTGTCGGGCCCACGGAGCAGGTCCTGGCTCCAGGCTTCCACGGGGCTTCTTGTCTGACTCTGAACAAAGTCCTGCTGCTTGAAAGGGTTTAAACACCATCTCGGGGATCTCCCGGGCCCGTCTCAGTCTGATTTTACACAAATGTGTCTTGGAGGCCGGCCTCAGCCCCAGACTTGACCTCAGGACTCCACTCACTGGCTTCTCTCATCTTGCTCCCAGATCGACGAGATGCCGGAGGCCGCCGTGAAATCCACAGCCAACAAGTACCAAGTCTTTTTTTTCGGGACCCATGAGACGTGAGTGAGGGGCTGGAGGTGGGGCGGTCAGCGGCTGATCTGGCGCCCCTCCCGCTGGGGCTGCGCAGCTCACCAGCCAGGGCTCCAGAGCACAGTCTCCCCTCTCTCCCCAGGGCATTCCTGGGCCCCAAAGACCTCTTCCCGTACGAGGAGTCCAAGGAGAAGTTCGGCAAGCCCAACAAGAGGAAAGGCTTCAGCGAGGGGCTGTGGGAGATTGAGAACAACCCCACTGTCAAGGCCTCCGGCTACCAGGTGAGCGGCTGTCCACCCCAGAGACCCCCTGGGAAGCAGGTGTGGCCACTGGCTCCGGAGCCCACAGGACCGGAAATGCTTAGCCTGCAGGAGTGGGGGTAGGGGTGGGGGTGGGGGAGGCCCTGCAGGAGGGGTTGGGGTCAGGGGGTGGGGTGCGTGGCGTGGGGAGGCAAGGACAAGACAGGCGGTAAGTGGGGACAGCCCTTTACGGGGCCTAGTGTGAGAGTAGGACTCGGCCTGAACTCTTTCCGCAAAGGCTTCCAGGAGGAGGTGCTCCTGAGCCGGGCAGGATGAGGCGGGAGGGTGGGGGGCGGGGGTTGGCGGGGAAAGGGTCCCAGCTCCCTTTCGGGGGAAGTTGACCCGAGGTTTTGCCTCCTGCTCCAGCCCTCCCCCCTCCTGCACAGAGCCCTGCCTGCCCGGCCAGTGGGTTTAGCCCGGGGCTAATCCGACAGAGGTGGGTCTCAAATCACTCGTGAGACTGGGCACCTGGGGGCGGGCGGGGGCGAGGTGGGAGAAGGAAGGAGTGAGTGGCCGCGGGCGGGTCCGGGGAGGGGCCCCCTGGGCCCCGCTGGTGCCACTCAGGCCCTCCCGTCTCCGCGCAGTCCGCCCCGAAGAAGAGCGCTGTGGCCGAGCCCGAGCCCGAGCCCGAAGCCGCAGAGGGGTACGGCGACAAGAAGGGGAGCGCCGAGGGCAGCAGTGACGAGGAGGGGAAGCTGGTCATCGACGAGCCCGCCAAGGAGAAGAATGAGAAGGGGGCGCTGAAGAGGAGAGCAGAGGACACGCTGGAGGTGACGGGCGCCACCTGGACCGCAGAGGGGCTGGGCCGGCAGGGCCACTTCAGGGACATCCTGATCTGGGGGAGACCAGCTCCTAGTCTGGGGTCCCTAGACCCTTCAGCTGGCAGAGGGCTGGGGAAGCGGACAGGGGGTGTGCCCAGGAAGGAGCCTCTCTGGGAGCGGGGGGCTCTGCTAGGGGGCTGGGGTCCTCCCTCTCTGGCCTCAGTGGGCCTCATCTCTGCCAATCCTCCCTAGGACTCCCCTAAACGTCCCAAGGAGGCAGAAGACCCTGAAGGGGAGGAGAAGGAAGTAGCCCCCTTGGAGGGTGAAAGGCCCCTCCCTGTGGAGGTGGAGAACAGCACCCCCTCGGAGCCCAGCTCTGGCCGGGGCCCTCCTCAAGAGGAGGAGGAGGAAGAGGAGGAGGAGGAGGAGGAAGAGGCTGCCAAGGAAGATGCCGAGGCCCCAGGCATCAGAGATCATGAGAGGTGAGGGAGCCCCCTGCCCTGAGGCAGCTGGGCTTGGGGGGGCCCGGCCACCCCTGGAGAGGAGGAGGAGGAGGAGGGCCTGCGGCGGAGGCAGGGTGGGCTCCTGGCTCCCCCAGGATGCTGGCCCTGGCTGGGTGTGGCCAGCAGAAGGCCACGCGATAACCCTTCTCCCCTCCAACCCTCCCCCGCAGCCTGTAGCCACCAATGTTTCAAGAGGAGCCCCTGCCCCGTTCCTGCTGCTGTCTGGGTGCTACTGGGGAAACTGGCCATGGCCTGCAAACTGGGAACCCCTCCCCCCACCCCCCTGCTCTCCTCTTCCACTTACTCCCCCCGCTCCAAGCCCAGCCTCTGGAGACTGACCTGATGGGGCAGGCCACCTGGCCCTCACCTCCATGTCCCCAACACCCTGTGATCTGATCTGAGTCAGGGCCCTGTCTTCTGCTTCATGGGCTGAGATGCGACCATTGCGTCCCTGCCTGCCTGGAGCTGTTTCTGAGGGTATCCTGTGGGGGCCTGGACTGGCTGTTCCCACCTCCTGACACCCTCCCCACCCCCCTCCCCAGCATTCTGGACCTCTGGGTTAGCTGGGATCAGAGGTAGGAGTGGAAAGGCTGGAGAAGAGACAGCAGGGTCGGCTTCTGGGCCTGAGAAGGGCCGTCTGCAAGCTGGGGAGGAGGGTGGGCAGGAGGGTGGTGTCTTGGTGCACTCCTGTCCCTTCCTCCCACACCTATTATCCCAGCTGCCTAGATTCGGGGAAAGTGGGACAGCTTGTGGGGGAGGGGCTCCCCTCCATAAATCCTTGATGATTGACAACACCCTTCCTTTTGGTGACCCCAGGAGTTCTGGGAGTTGTAGCTGGTCATCAAAAGATTGGGGCCTCCTGAGTCTGGCAGGGTCGGCCCCACCCAGCGAGGGGGGGTAGTGCTGAGGAGTATCTGTCCCCCCCCTTGTTCTCTGCCCTGGGGAGACCCCTAGCCCTGTTCCCTCCCCACGTGCTCAAGGCCAGCCTACAGTCATATATGTCACCCAGACATAAAGGAAAAGACACATTTTTTAGGAAATGTTTTTAATAAAAGAAAATTACAAAAAAAATTGTAAAGACCCCCTCCCTTCGTGTGCCCCCTCCCCCTCCCGCCCTCCCCCACTGCTGCCCCCACTCCCGAAGTGCACCGGGAGGCTCCCCTTCTGTTTGGGGTCTGACCTCTCTTCTGTAGCTGGGGCTCTGGTGTTCCTTCTCTTGTCACGGCCCGTTCCCGCCCCCGCCCGGTCTCCGCGTGTCCCCAGATCCGGACCCCACTGAGAGGACAGGGAACCAAGTGCCCTCGCCCAGCCTCGCGCGCGGTCTCCCTGCCTCTCTCCGGTCTCCTGTGTGCCCTCGCCCTCTCCCCCGGGCTCTGATGAAAACTCGCTGCCTGTAGCTTTGGGAGTGTAGCTCCGAGAGTAGCCGGTTTCAGTTCTAGGACAATAAAACCCGTTGATTCCTAGCTCGGGTCCGACTGCTGCTTGGGCGGGGAGGCACGGGGGGACCGCGGTCGCGGAGACCCCTTCTCGGGGACGGTGGGCGCCGCGAGGCCGCGCGCCGCACCCCTCGCTCCACGCCTGCGGCCGCCGGGAGCCCCATCACCCCACGGGCCCCCGGGAGGCCTCGGCGCGGGGCTGGCGGGAGCGGGGTGGTGGGCGCCGGCCCGGGGCGGGGGCTGCTGCGTCGGGTCCGACGGTGGGGAAGGGCCCAAGCGGTGGGGAAGGGCCGGGGGGCCGCGAGCGGGGTCCTCCCACGACCCCGGGTCGCGTGGAGCGGCCGGGGCAGGCCACCTCCCGCCCTCCCAGAGCTGACATTTTGTGACAAGTCCATCGACTAGCCTTCGAAGGGCCCACGTTGCACCCCTTCCTGCAGAAGCCTTAGGGCAGTTTCCTAATCTGCCCTGACCCCCTGCTGCAGACCGGGGCGCGCGGGGAGAGGACGGGTTCAGCCCAGCCTGGAAGGGGAGGCCCTCGGCTGCGAATGGGAAGCCACAATCCCCTAGAAAATGGAGCCCCGCTCTCTGGAAACTACAATTCCCAACGGCCCCCGCGAAGCGCGTGAGGGAACGTGCCGGGCGCTGAGGCCTATCCCGCCCGGCCTTCAACTTCCGACGTGCTTCTCGGTGCTTACGTTTCCTTATTTCCTACTCGACCAAATTTCCTGTTTCCGGCTCGCTTCCAGGAGGCGGACTACAACTCCCAGCTTGGACAGCGAGGTTGGCCGCAGGGTCCGCTCGCATTTGGACTACATTTCCCAGAAAGCCGAGGGACGGGGCGGGGGAGGGCGGGGGAGGGCGGCGGGCCCAGGGCGCATGTGCGGGCGGCGCGGTGGGAAGCCGAGGTGAGCGTCGGGTACCCAGACGGTGGTGACCTCGCCAGGGTCGCCCCGGAGCCGGGGTCGGGAAGGGCCCTCGTTTGCCCCGGCCGTGCCCAGTGGGCTGCGGGAACGGGTGGGTGCCGAAGGCGGCTGGAGCCGGGGTAGGGGCGGGCGCGGCGCCGGGACTCGCCGCGGGAGCCCCCCGAGGACGTCGCTCCGGGGTGTGCGGGAGACGAGGGCGGGTCCCCGGGCCGACTTCCGGGGTCCCCGTTGGGAGCTGCAGACCCGGGCCCCTCGCTCCGATCCGGCGGCTGAAGTAGCCCCCGGGGTCTCCTCGTCTGCGGAACCGACCCTGGGGTCCGTGCACCTGCCGCTTCGCTCCCAGCCCGGCGGGGCGGCTCCCCGCGCTCGGCCGGGCCCGGGGCTGCGCTGCGACGCGCGGGTGGGATCTGCGGGGAGCCGTGGGCCCGGCGTTCGCTGGGGGCAGCGCCGGGCGTCGTGGTTCGCGCACGGGGAAGTGTGGGGGCAACGGCCGACGCCGAGACCAGCCGGTTCGGTTCTGTCCCCCCGCGCCGTGCGCGTGTCGGAGCAGAAGGAAGGAGCCGCGCCCGCTTCCTCGCCCCGAGGGAGCCCTGGGGCTCGCCTCCTTCGCGGAAATTCTTTTAAGATTTTTTTATTTAGTCATTTGACAGATCACAAGCAGGCAGAGAGACGGGGGGTGGGGGAGCAGGCTCCCCGCCGAGCAGAGAGCCCGACGCGGGGCTCGATCCCAGCACCCCGAGATCAGGACCCGAGCCGAAGGCAGCGGCTTAACCCACTGAGCCGCCCGGGCGCCCCTGCCTTCGCATAAATGTTGACGTCTGTGCCCGCGTGTGTGCATGTTTCGTTTGCCTCCAGACGCGCTGCTGTTGACGGGACTCCGCGCTGCGCTCTGTTGAGACCGAGGGGAACCTGCGGAGCGTCGGGGGTGAGGAACCCGGCGCCGGCGTTGGGTTGCGGCAGAGTAAGGCGGTGAGCACGGAGGGGCCGCAGCTCTCTGACCCCAGCAGCGTTTTGTGCCAGGAGAATGCCCTTCACTTCGTTAATTTTTTAAAGATCTTATTATTATTTTTTTTAAGATTTTATTTATTTATTTGACAGAGAGAGATCACAAGCAGGCAGAGAGGCAGGCAGAGAGAGAGGAAGGGAAGCAGGCTCCCACTGAGCAGAGAGCCCGATGCGGGACTCCATCCCAGGACCCTGGGATCATGACCTGAGCTGAAGGCAGAGGCTTAACCCACTGAGCCACCCAGGCGCCCCTAAAGATCTTATTTTTAAAAATAGAGTTTTACCTTTTGGACAGAGTGCACAAGTAGGGGGAATGGCAGGCAGAGGAAGAGGGGGACGCAGACTCCCTGCTGAGCGGGGAGCCCCATGCAGGGCTGCATCCCAGGACCCCGGAGCATGACCTGAGCCGAAGGCAGATGATGCTCAACTGACTCAGCCCCCTAGGCGCCCCAAAACGCCTTATTTGTACGTTGAAGTTAGACTCCGTTCTTAGCTACAGAATAAGATTAACAGTCCCTGCTCCATTCTTTCTCTCTCCCCCTTTTTAAAAAGGATTTATGCATTTATTGGAAGAGTGTGAGAGTACGTGCCGAGGGAGGGAGCATCTCTCCCCGCTAAGTGTGGAGTCCAGTGCAGGACAGTCTTACGCCCTGTGATGGTGACCTGAGCCGAAATCAAGAGAGCTACATCTTTTTTTTTTTTTTTTTTTTAAAGATTTTATTTATTTATTTGACCGACAGATCACAAGCAGGCAGAGAGGCAGGCAGAGAGAGGAGGAAGCAGGCTCCCCACCAAGCAGAGAGCTCAATGCGGGGCTTGATCCCAGGACCCTGGGATCATGACCTGAGCCGAAGGCAGAGGCTCTAACCCACTGAGCCACCCAGGTGCCCCAAGTGTGCCACGCTTAACCACCCAACCAACTGAGCCCCCCAGGCATCCTCTTCCCTTAGTGTGGGATGCAGGAAAGCCGCGGGGCCCCGGGCAGGTAGAAGAGCCTAGTATTTCTGCCTCGGTTCTCTCATCAGCCCGCTGACTTAGTCCACCATCCAGAACTGGAGGCTCCCGGTACATACTTAGTTGGGAAATCCAGGACTCCGTCATCCTAGAGTCTGGCCCTGGGGCCTTTTCCTTTAGAAAAGAAGCTGTCTTAGGGAGGAGGAGTGCTTGTTTCCCGAATGAATTGAGGAATGGGAAGTGGTGTAGCATCATTTTAATCCCCCCCTTTTTTTCTATGTTTTACCTTATAATTGCCTGCCCCTTGGCCATTGCCCTGATTTGATCCCCTTTCCGGTGTGTTTCCTGTCTTGCTGTCTGTGAGTGTGTCTGAGAAGTGTTCACAGACTGTCTACTCCATGCCGAGCCCTGCTTGGATCTGCCGGACTCAGGGGTGACCCAGATGGCACAGTCCCTGGCCTGGGGGAACTTTTTGGACTTTGAAGTCAGACACGTGGGTGTGAATGTCAGTTCTCATGTAGTAGCTTTAGACCACGGGCAAGTCACCGAACCTCAGTAAGTCCTTCGTCATCTGTAAAGTGAAGGGAACATCTTGTGGGGATTCAGTGAGTCATTTAACAATGGACTGTGCACAAAAAAAACCTCTTTCCGTCGCTTCTTTGCCCACTTGTTTCTGTCTCTCTGTTTGGTTTTTTTGGCTTTTAGTTAGTTGTTTGTTTGTTTTCCATAGGCTCCACACCCAATGTGGGGCTTGAACTCAGGACCCTGAGCTTGAGCATCACGTGCCCTCCCGACCGAGCCAGCCAGGCGCCCCTCCATCCATCCACTTCAGAGCTGACTGAGAAGGCTTCGGGATCTTCCCTGGCCGGGGGACGTCTCCCAGCCTCCAGCCATGCGTCTCTCTGCCATGCTGGCCTTGGCATCCAAGGTCACTCTGCCCCGCGACTACCGCTATGGGATGAGCCGTCCGGGCTCTCTTGCAGACAGGAGGAAGAACCCTCCGGGGACCCGGCGGCGCCGGGTGGCTGTGGAGCCCATCTCTGATGAAGAGTGGCATCTGTTCTGTGGGGACACGGTGAGAGCCTCGGATGGGGCGGAGTGGGGGGGCTCCCGGACAAGCGCCCCTCCCTGACCCGCACGTCTTCCCACAGGTGGAGGTCCTGGAAGGCAAGGATGCTGGGAAGCAAGGCAAAGTGGTGCAGGTCATCCGGCAGCGCAACTGGGTGGTCCTGGAGGGACTGAACACGGTGAGCCGAGAAGGGCGGGGCTGCTCGGTCCCCTCTGTCACTGTGTGCGGGGAGCAGCCCAGGGCCGGGGAGACTGAGCCGCAGGGGCAGGGATGCAGCTGACTGCTCCGCTGCTCCCTGGGGCTGAAGCAACGGCTTTCCTCCGTCAGCACTACCGCTACGTCGGCAAGACCGCAGACTTCCGGGGAACCATGATCCCCAGCGAAGCGCCCTTGCTCCACAACCAGGTCAAGCTTGTGGACCCCGTGGACAGGCAAGCACACATGGCCCTGGTCAGAGGGTTACCTACCCTGCGGGTCTCCCTAGCTGTTGGCCACACAGATACCAAAGGAACGGTGGGTCGTGGGCTCCGAAGTTGAGAGGGGCTATCCGTGTGATGGACATAAGCCCCCCTAGGTCGCCCCAGTACAGATGAACAGTGACAAGATGGTGACCTGTTTTCAGCCCCTGGCTTTTTTGGGCGGAACGCGGCAGGAAGAGCTGGTTCCCATGCCGGGTTTTTCTCTTCCACCCCCTAGGAAGCCCACCGAGGTGGAATGGAGGTTCACTGAGGCGGGAGAGCGCGTCCGTGTCTCCTCCAGATCAGGAAGAATTATCCCCAAACCTGATTTTCCCAGGGCGGACGGCATCGTCCCTGAGACGTGGACGGGTGAGGCGTGGGCTGAGGGGCAGGAAGGAGGCAGGGGCTGGGAGGAGGGGGAGTGAGGGGTGTTACGAAGCCCTCCCACCTGTGCTCCTTTCTCTGGCTCAACAGATGGTCCCAAGGACACCTCGGTGGCAGATGCTCTAGAAAGAACCTACGTGCCCCGTTTAAAGACACTGGAGGAGGAGGTGATGGAGGCCATGGGGATCCAGGAGCCGCGGAGACACAAGAAAGTCTACTGGTACTGAACCCCTCGTCTTCGTCGGGAAGGCCAGGGCCACTCTTCTTCAGACTCCAATAAAGAGCCAAGAGTCCTCCCTGCCCCTGCGTGTGGCTCTTGCCTTCGGGTAGACGGAGCCACCTGAGCCCCGCACTGTTTCCGGGACTGAAGGAAGGGGCCTTCTCACATACTGCCAGAACGTGGACGGAAGTTCGCCAGCCTCCCCCTGGGCAGGGCCTGCAGCCTGCTGGGCAGGAGACCGTGAGGGGTGGGGTGCAGCCCACGGGGCGGGCGGTGGGGGGGCATGAGGCCCAGCCGCCGCGCCTCAGCATCTCCCCAGAGGAGGCTGCACACCTGTGCTTTTCCACACTGACCAATAATGGCAGAGAAATGAAGACTACACTTGTTTAATAAATTAAAAATACATCTTTACATCGTAGAACACAAACCCACGGAACGAGGGTAGAGGATGCTGGCTCTCTGAGTGGTAGGGCCTGGGTCGTCTCAGACGGGGTCTGTCAGCGGTCTTCAGTCTCCAGAAGAGAGAAGGCTTCCCCCAGTGGCCTCTTGGTAGCCACCAGAACCAGGTTTCTAGGAGAGAGCTCAGGACTGAAGATGGGCAGGAGCTCAGCATGGAAGCCTGGGAGAAAACAGCCGACTGGGTCATCCTCTGGCAGCCTGTGGGCGGAGCCCGTCTCCCCCAGGGAAGGCTTCAGGGTGTCTAAGCAGACCCAGTTCTCTACCAGGAATGTGATGTCCACTGTACATTCTCGAAGCCTGGGGTTCTGGCTTAAAATGCAGTTCGGGGTTGGAGTCTGATTCTGCAGGGATCTGCACTGACCCGGCTCCCACCCCCACGGCAGCCCAACATGTGTGGGGGTTAGGGGCCTGGAGGAGGAGCCTCAGCACTCCGGCCCCACCCACCCTGCAGCCTGTCCCCCATGCCGGCAGGGCAGGCCGCCCTCACCCTGCTCCTGAAGGTAGAGCAGCCGGTCCAGCAGAATAAGCGTCTCCACTAGCGGGGCAAGAAGCAGCGCCAGGCTGAAGAAGGCCACCACCCGGTTCTCCTGGGACAGGTGGGCCCGCAGGGCAGCCAGATTCAGTGGCAGCCGGGGGTCCAGCCCTACCCGCTGGAGCCCCCGCTGCACGTACCTGCGGGGGCCACAGGCGGCACTCAGTTTGGGTTTAAGAACCTCCACTGCCCATCAAAACCATTCATTCCTCATCCGACTGCAACCTTGCTTCACATGTCCCCCCAGGACACATTTTCAAACGTTTCTCTGGCTGTGAGAAGTCTGTCCAGTAGCAAATTAATTGCAAAATATATCTTCAGCCAGATCTGTCCCATTATTTAACTATATTTTCAGCATTTCCCGCCCAAGAGAACAACTCCCTTCTAAAGAAATTTAGAGAACTGCCCGGAGACATCAACATCCACCGGCCAGGCGCATTCAGGACTTCAGGATAAGCCAACAAGCAAGGCTGGTAGGGCAGTCAGACCTTCAGGTGGTGATGCCCCCTCCCCCCCCACCTCCCTCCCCCACCTCCCCAGCCTCACTCTTCGATCTTGAGCTCGTGGACCCTGGGGATCCCCTGCACGCCGGGCCGCCGGAGCTCAGGCCGGGCCCCCCGGATGACGGTCTCCAGCGCTGCCCGGTAGCAGTGGGTGCGGAGGCCGGGCCCTGATCTCCGCAGCCGCCCCGCATACTCCTCCAGAGCGTGGCACGCTCCCTCCCGCAGCCGGTAGGGCAGCTCGTGGCCTGGCAGCCCCGCCACCCACTGGCTCAGCGGGTAGCCACCGGGGTCACTCAGCTTCATATAGCAGCAGCCCACCGAGGCCAGTGCCACCACCTCCGGGCAGGAGAAGTGCCTCAGCAGGGTGACGCTCAGGTCCCCACACGCGTGGAGGCCAGTCAGCAGCAGGCGGGCCCCGCCCCGAGGCAGGGTCTCCAGGGGAAGCAGCAGCTCCTCGCACAGGGCCGTGGGCTCTACCCACCTAACCACATGTTGTGGGGAGCAGCGGGGGCCGGCGAGGACCACCTGTGCGGGTAGGACGGAACAAGGGCAGGTGTAAGGTCTGTCCGCTGTCCCCGTGCCACCTCGGGTCACAGGAAGAGGTGTGTCCCCTGCATTCTTTCCCAAGGAGGGAGAGAAGCTGGGGAATGGGACAACTGAACCTTGAATCAGGAGCCGGGCTGAACTCTGGGCCCCTCCCAGGAACTGCAAACCTCCTCCCCAGAGTCCCAGTGCCCTCATCTGTCGCAGCCTGGTACCTGGCCGGCCAGAACACACAGGTGGAAAGCACTTGGTAACCAGAAAGTGCCTTTAAGATCTGAGGAGGCTCCAATGAGAGGGGGTCCCCGGGCGGGGTGGGGGGCGGGCAGCAGGGTTAGAGTCGGCACCATCTCAACCCCAGGAACGGGAAAGAGCAGGTCCAGCCAAGCAAACCCGGCCCGCGCCCCGGCTGCAGGGAAAGCCGGCCTACCTGTGGGCGCCTCTTTTCCTCCTTCTCCAGAGCCTGCAGGAGCTCCCGGTCCAGGCGCTGCGCTCTCTCCACCAGTCTCGGATCCCCTTCAACACTCTTCACCGTCAGCCCCAGCCCCAGGGACATGAACCGGGAGAGATGGCCCTGGGGTCACGAGAGCAAGGGCGGAGACAGCCCTGTCCAGTGCCCCTCCCCTGAGCACCTCCCTTGAGGTGGCCCAGACCCCCAGAAAGCTTACCCGCCCTGCCAACTTCCACCACTCCCCAACACCTGCTTCCAGGGGCCTGTGGACTCACAACCTGCCTCCTGCTTTCTGTCCCCACAACGCAAGAAAAGAAATCCCAAACCCCAAACCGCAGAATATTGGGGGTCTGACCCACCTGGCCTGAACCTATATCCACAACCTGGGTGCAGCCTGTGAGGTCACTCAGCTTCTTCACCAACTACAAGAGGCGGGAACAAAGCTCTCCTGGCCACCGATCCTCGGTTCCCAGAGCAAATACCCACAGTGAGGGGGGAGGGGCGGCAGGGGGCTGAGGGAGATGGCAGGGGTTGGGGGGGAGGGGCAGGGAAGAGAAAGGAGATGGAGAAACCAAGATGGAGAGTGCTGACCCCAGGCTCAGGCTCCACTCCCTGCTCCTCTTAGTACCAACAAGCAGAGGAGCCCCCGCGTGAAGCCCAGATCGGACGGAGGCCGTGGGAAACGGGAAGAGGACACTGATTTGGACACAGCCGCCAACCAGCCCATCCAAAGGACGAACACGTGACCCAAAGGCAGCCTGACCCAAAGGCAGCCTCGAGGCAGGATTATGGCACGCCTGCCCAGGGCCATCCCGCAGGGGACACAAGGTGGCCACACCCCGGTAACCGGCAGCGAGTGCTCCCACACGCCGCCCGCACTCCCACACGCCGCCCGCACGCCAGCCGCCTCACCTCTCCCAGCCTCCGGATCTCGTGCTGCTTCTTGGGCCTGACGTGTTTCCGGAACGGAGCTGTCAGGCGGGAGCTCTGGCTGGGGTTCTCCAGGAACTCGGAGGGGGTCTGAAACCCAGGTGTCCGGGTAAAGGCCAGGGCACAGGCTGTGGACTTCAGGGCGAGCAGGGAGAGGGGCCACACCGAACTGTACCTGCGACAGGCCGGCCGGGACCCCAGTGAACAGCTCCATTGCAACCCAACTGTGCCAGTCTGCAACCCAGGAAGCCCCGGGGAGACTGTGAGCCTGAGTCCCCCAGCCCAGGGCCCCTCTTACCCATACCTGACCACTTCCCCTTCCCCGGGCACCCCCAGCAGCTGTGTGGCCAGCTGGGGAGGCTTCAGTCCATCCAGCGCTTCCTGCCATGAGCCAGGGAGTGTGGCCCACAGGTTGTCTGTGAAGAATTCCTGCAGGAGGGGAGAAGCGGGCTGGCCACTGCCCTTCCCACTCCTCCCGGCCCCTCCAGACACAGGGCCGCTGGCTGAAGCGGGCAGGTGCCCCCTCCCCAGCCTGGTCCCTGCTCCCCCACACCCCCAGGGGCCCAGGCAGCATCCTGGACCCGCCTCTCCTTGCTGCACTTCCCCCGCCTGCGGCTCTGTCTGCTCCACACAGCTGAGCCTGAGAGTGGGGCCAGCGTCCCACCGCGGCACGGGCGACAGCTCAGTGACCGGCCCGTGGTGTCAGCGCTGCCGCTGAGCACTCCGCCGTCATGCCGCGGAACACTGCGCGTGCCAGACGTGGTGTGTGACAGAAGGCATTCTTAGTCACACGCTATTCCCCACCCGTTCTGGAGTTCTGCTCACGCACCAAGCTCTAGTCTAGGCTCAGAGGACACACAAACAGACACTGTTCTTGTTCTCGAAAAGCTGACATTAAAAAAAAAACCAAAAACGTAACTCCAGGAAGCATCGAATGCCACGCAGACAGTAAAACCCTGATCAGGCGGGTTTGACGGAGTCCGCGAGAGCACTCCAGAGAGCACCAGGGACGGCTGGTGTGAGGAGCTGGCGCTGGAGCCCAGACGCGGATGAGGGACACACAAAGGCAGTAGTTGCGGGACGGAGGGAGGACGTGGGGGTCAAAGACAGCAAACCGCCAGTTATAAACACATCTCAGAGAAGAAACGTACGGCAGGCTGCCATAGCTAACAATACTGGGCTGCATATGTGACAGTTGCAGAGGTAGATCTTAAAAGTTCTCCTCCAAAAAAAGTGGATCTCCCTTCAGCTCAGGTCATGATCCCAGGGTCCTGGGATCAAGCCCCAAACTGGACTCTCTGCTAGCAGGAAGCCTGCTTCTCCCTTTCACTATCTTTCTGTGCTCTCTCCTTCTCTCAAGCAAATAAAGTCTTTAAAAAACTCCGCTAACAGGAAACACTTATCAAAGACTTTAATATGCCAGGTGCGGTCCAAAACATTTTTCCTGTATTAATGCATTTAATCTTCAACCAAACCTGTAAGTAGTGGCTCAGCTCCCATCTTATACTGAAGGAGACTGCTACACTGCAGTTCAGTAACTTGTCCAACTCAAAAACCTAGTTAAGTAGCAAAGCTGGGACCTGAAACCGACTGGACTCTAGTTCTTGCCCCTAACCACTCTGTTCTGCTGCCTTCCTGTGCAGGAAAACATTCAGGCACACTACTAAGTGCAAAGGCCCAGGTGCCCACCATGTCTGTCGAACAGAAATCAGGCCAGAATACGTGTGGAGAGTGAACGTGGGAAAACCAGCGTGATGGCCTTCAAGTGGCAGCAGGAGACAGACTGTGCAGCATTTTCTAGGTAACAGTAAGGAGTTAAGATTTCATGAAAGCATCCAGGAAATAAGGCAGCATTTTTTTTTCTTTTGTAAAGATTTTATTTATTTATTTATTTGACAGACGAAGATCACAAGCAGCCAGAGAGGCAGGCAGAGAGAGGGGGGAAGCAGGCTCCCTGCTGAGCAGAGCCCAATGCGATCCCAGGACCCTGGGATCATGACCTGAGCTGAAGGCAGAGGCTTAACCCACTGAGCCACCCAGGCGCCCCTTCTTTTTTTTCTCTTAAGTAAACTCTACACCCAACCTGAGGCTCAGACTTACTACTCTACCACGGACCCAGCCAGAAGCCCCTCATCAGATGAAGGTTTTAAAGAGATCAATCAGGCTGCTTTGTGAAGAAGTGGTCACAGGACGGACACAGAGATTCGTCAGAAAGTGGTCCAGGAGCGAGAGGACGGTGGCTTGGCCCCCAGGGGTAGCGATGGAGATGGGAACAAACGGGTGAACTTGGTCTCTATCCTGCAGGCAGAGCTCAGGGAAGGCCTCGAGGGTACATCAGCGAAGGAGAGAGCTGCGTCTAGGGTGCTTCTGGGTCTGGGGGCCGAAAGCGTCTGTGGACGCCGGTGCCATTCACCCACCGGCTCACTCGTGCTTCCCCGTGAGCCTGCAGACAGCGGTTACGACCAGGGCGGAGAAGCCGGGGCTCGGAGGACCCGGCGAAGAGGGCAGGAAGGCAGCCCGACCCCGAAGCTCTAACTCCACGCCCCGCTGAGCCAGGGGGTTCAGCCACAGCGGGGCGGATTCTGGGACAGCGCGCCCGCGCCCAGGCCCGCGCCCGCGCCTTCCCCCGGACGTGCGAGGCGAGCAGCCGCCCCGAGGTCAGGAGGCCTCGCGCGCACGTCCGAGAACACCGAGGGCGGAGGCCCCCCTCGTGCACAGACGCGTGGAGGACGGCGCGGAGCCCCCCCCCGCCGTCCGCCCGCCGCGCGCACCCCGCCCGCCGCGCCCAGCCCCGCGCAGCCCCCGGGCTCACGATGATGTAGGCGTCCAGGATGGGGCGGTAGCGCGCCAGCACGCGCGTGAGCTTCACCGCCAGCTGCCTCCGCTGCTCCGGAGAGAGGCCGCGCGCCGAGACGCCCGACATCCCGGGGTCAGCCGGGGCGTCGGCCGCGAGCGCGCGCTGCGCGGGGACCAGGTTCGGGGACACGGGGGGGTGGGCCCTCGGCTCCCCGCACCCCCGACACCGCGTCCCCGCCGGCCGCTGGGACAGAAGACCGGACGCGCCCCCTGACGTCACAGCTCGCGACACGGCGCGGGCGCACACGTGGGGCGGGGCGCCGCGCACGGCGTCACAGAGGCGAGCCGCGGCGCCCGGGCCCGCCCCTCCCGCGCAGTCCCCGCCCCTCCCCGCGCAGTCCCCGCCTGCCCCGGAAGTGGGGCCGGTCCCGCGAGCGGCGTTTCTCGCGAGGCGCGGCCTCCCCACCTTCGAGTTGTACCTCCACGGGGCTAGAGGGGCCGGGGAGCGCATCCCGCCCCCGCCGCCCCCCACGCCGCCGCCGCCGCCGCCGCCGCTGCCGCTGCTCACGCACTCGGAGTCCCTGGCCTCGCTCCCGGAGGCGGGGGCGCTGCGGGCGCGCGCACGCCGGCCCCCGGCGCGGTCCAACCCGCGCGCCTACCGGCCGGGGCCTCGCCGGCGCGCGCCGACTTCCGCATCCAGCTCCGGGCGCTTCCGCTCCTAGCGGGGCCGCTGGGAGGTAGGTGGGGCGCGCGGGGCGCGCGGGGCTCTCGGTGGCCGCCCCCCCGGCGTGCCCGCTCACGGAGGCGGCCCGCAGCGGCGGTTCCCCCGGCGGGTGGGTGTTGTCACAGGGCCTGCGGCGGGAGCGGGGCTGCGTGCGAGGCGCGCGGGGGGTCCCCGCAGCTGGGGCCGACGGAGCCGCGCGGGGCGGGGGCGATCCTGACCCCCGGGTCCGGCCCCGCCACCGGCCGCACGGAGACCTCCGCGCCCGGGCGGACGATGGAGCTCCCGCGTTCCGGCTCGCCGGGCTCCGACTTCGAGCTCGTTGGCCCCGCAGCCCCCTCGGTTTCGGAATGAGACAGCTCGGCCGAGGGCAGGTGACCCTCGCGAGCCGTACAGCTGGGGAGCTGGGGGCCGCGCCAGCGTGCTGGCTTCCGGCTCGGGCCGTGCTCCGGACGGCGTTTCCCGCACGCTGGCGGGTGGCTCTGCTGTCTTTCCAGCCTTAAGCCCCCCGCAGGCGGGTCTTACGTTCCGCAGGCGAGCCCGCTCGCTTACCAGGTTCGCTTTCTTCCCCAGGGTGTCCTCCGGTCCCCCCGATGTCGGCCCGTGGGGTTCGGCAGAGGATGAGTCCTCCGTCTTCCTGTCATCAGTAACCATTCTTTCCACCTGCGCCCTCGCCGTCCGCTGTTCTCATGTCTACCTTGCTCCTCAATCTGGATTTTGGTGAACCCCCCCCAAAAAAAGCAGTTGAGGGGAATGCCAAGCACCGTAAATTTGTCAGGAAGCGGCGACTCCTGGAACGGAGAGGCTTTCTGAATAAGAAGAACCAGCCACCGGGCAAGGCGCCTAAGCTGAACTCCGAACCTGCAAAGAAAGGGGAGACTTCCAGCGTGGATGGCGCTTGGAAGGTCTCTCCCCTTCCAAAAAAGAAGAGCGTTGCCTCCAGCAGTGGACCAGAGCAGTCCCTGGACAAGAAGGCTGCAGTGCCATGGCTGACCCCAGCCCCTGCGCAGAAGGCCGGGTCCGCGGTGGGGAAGGTGGATTTGCTGGGGGAGTTCCAGAGTGCCCTTCCAAAGATTAGGAACCATCCAGCTCGCCCCCACAAGAAGGGCCCCCAGAAGAACCTTACTCAGAAGAACGCCCCACAGAGCTCCTCCCAACCTCATTCAGATGATAAGTGTTCCGGAACATCTCAGAAGATGGTGGCCATTGACTGTGAGATGGTGGGCACGGGTCCCAAGGGGCACGTCAGCTCCCTGGCCCGATGTAGCATCGTCAGCTACCACGGAGACGTGCTCTATGATGAGTACGTCCTTCCCCCCTGCCACATCGTGGACTACCGGACCAGGTGGAGTGGCATCCGGAAGCAGCACATGGTGAATGCTACCCCTTTCAAGGTCGCCCGGGGCCAGGTGAGAGGCATGGGGTGCGCTGGACACAGCGAGGCGCAGGCCATTCCTCAGCCAGCGGGTTCAGCCTGGGAAGGAGGCAGGTGGACGGCCAGGCGAAGGGGGCTTCCTGCTGAGGTGAGGCAGGCTGAGAGTCCAGGAAGTTCCAGGTCGCTGCCCTGACCGAACGGGGGCAGCTGAGACCTACCTGAGCTCCCAAAACCAGTTCTCCTCTGGGAACTGGGAATCCACACAGGGAAGTAACCGCCGCCCAGGGGCAGAGCAGCAGCCTCAAAGGCCGAGGGAAAGGGCTCCGTTTGGGAATGGTTGGTAGAGCTGGAGTTTGGGGCTGGGCATGGAGAGGTGGAGACGGTTCTCAAGCTTCAGTGTGGCAGGCATGGGACCTGTGGGGGCCGCCTGCACAGGGTGCTGTGTACACCTGGGACAGGGAGCCTGAAGCAGAGAGGATAAAGCACACGGCGCAGGCATGTCGGGACTCTGGCTTCACTCACGGAGCACACCTCCCCGTGGTGGCCCCGTGCTGGAGGCCCGACGGGGGAGCGGCTGGTCTCAGGGGGCCTCCAGGGGGCGCCCGTGGTCCACGTCAGTGGCTTCAGCTCCCTGTTCTCCAACCCAGCGGCTCTGTCTGTTCTACTGGTTGTGTTCTGGGCGGCCGGGGCCCGATCTTAGAGAGCACTTGGGAGGAAGGGCCGCACACTGTGGGCACCGCTGAGTAGGGTTGGAGAGAGGCAGGAGGTGGGATGGGTCTGAGATCTCAACTCCGCTTACCTCGGAGGAGGGCTGTGTGTCGAATGAACGCCCAGCGAAGGTGTTGGCGGCCGGTAAATGGCAGTGGTGGTCGGGAACCCGCAGGGACCTCGTTGATCGTAGACTCCCGTCCGGTGTTTGTCCTGACGCCCTTCCCGGTGCCTGTGCTGGGGTGTGAGGCTAGGGGGTCTGGCCCGGTCCGGGAGCTCCTGGGGGTTCGGCACCGACCACGGGACTGCCACTCTTGTTCACAAATGGGGCCCCACTTGGGGAATGGCCTTCAGACCTCATGGCACATTCTTTGGTGGTTCTCCTGCTTTAAGATCCTGAAACGGCGACAGGTTATTGCTTGGTCTCAGGACTCCTGTGAATAAGGTTCCCGGGCAGCAGGGGAACGAGTTGAGCAGCGGGGCTGGCATCCAGGCCGCTGGACCGCTTCCCTCTGCAGCCCGAGTCTCTTTCATAGCTCGTAGGCCCTTCCAGCGTCTGACGGAAACCATAGACCCAACGCCCAGAAGAGCCCCACTTGCATAAACTATTTGCCTGTGACTTGGGACCCTGTTCCCTCCGCGCAGCCCATCTTCGACTGCGTTTGTCCAGCACGTGGGGTGGCTGGGGGAGTTCCCGTACCGGGCCTGAAAACTGCAGAGTCCGCAAGCGTCTCACACGGGACTGGGATTTGGGACTGGGGCGACTTAGCCTGTCGTCAGGGTGGAAATAAAGGAGAAGATACGGAGCCGCTGCTAAATGCAAACCAGGTCACGCCATGGGCAGCAGCTGCTCTTGGGGAGCGGAGCTGGGCCTCAGATGGAAGAAACCTTGTGGGGGGGGATGAGGCGGGCGAGCGCGAGGTGGAAGAGAGTCCGGAGGGACCCGTGGGCACGTTGAGCCTCCGGGACGCAGGACTCCCCACCCCCCCCAGCCGCCTCCGCCGCCTCCTCACCCCCACATCCTCTGTTCCTGTTTCAGATTCTGAAGATCCTCACGGGGAAGATCGTGGTGGGACACGCCATCCACAACGACTTCAAAGCCCTCCAGTACTTCCACCCCAAGTCCCTCACCCGTGACACCTCCCACATCCCACCCCTCAACCGGAAGGCCGACTGCCCGGAGAATGCCACCATGTCCCTGAAGACTCTCACCAAGAAGCTTCTGAACCGGGACATCCAGGTAGCGACTCCCCAGATGCTGCCGGGCCCTCGGCGTGGGGGGTGGGGAGTGGGGGGCCCTCTTTGCTGCCTCGCTGCAGACTCTGGCCCCAGAATCACCCTGGACGGTGATGCGGGCGAGCCACCCTGATGGGAAGAGCTTGGCACAAAGGGGCCCCCTAGTCTCTCCACCTGTATGTGGGGCCACAGTTCCTGTTCTCTGCTGCGCAGTGTCCTGGGGGTGGGGGGGTGTTTGGGAGAAGGAACATCTTCCGGTGTGTGCAGAAGCCCGGCTGGGAAAGGGAGAAGGCACAGCATGCTGCTCTGAGAGCCCGCGGAGTGGGTATCTCGGTCTCCTGTGTCACGCTTGCACGGGGAGGATGGCCTGCCTGGCAGGAAGGCGGCGCACGCCGTGTAGAGAGCGGCTGTGGAAGGGGGGAGGTGCCGGACTCGGGAGGTCCGCCGGGGATCTGGAACGTCGTGTGTGGCGAGCGCAGAGCAGCGCGGCATGGAGAGCGCGCAGCAGGCCCCGGGGCGGGCAGGAGTACGCGACTGGAGCCCGGCCTGCAAGGACCCAGCGGCGGTGGCGTGTCGGGCCGGGGGAGCCCGTCGGGAAGGGAGGAAAGAGGCTCTTAAGGCTTCACGCTCTTGTCTCCCTCCCGTGTTCAGGTTGGGAAGAGCGGACATTCGTCCGTGGAAGACGCACAGGCCGCCATGGAGCTGTACAAGTTGGTCGAAGTCGAGTGGGAGCAGCACCTGGCCCAGAGCCCCCCGAAAGACTAGCGGCAGCGGGGGCGCTGCCCCCAGAGAACCGGGGCTCCGCCTGCTGGCGAGCTCAGCTGTGAGGGGGACACACGCCCACCCCGGGCTTAATACTTATGAGATCTCACGTCAGGCGTCGTGTCGTGTGTCTGGTTAAGGCCTCCAAGGAAGCAGGACAGCCCCACAGCCCCGCGCCGCTCCCCTCTTCCATGGTGCTAAGCCCGGGTCCCGGGGTGCCGGCCTCCAGCGGGCCTTCGACCTCCACGGGCAGGGCCCCTGCGCAGTGTCGCTGCCTCTGCTGCCTTATCACCGGGGAGGCTGCGGGTCCCATTTCACGCCTTCTGTTCTCAAGTAACGAGCAGCACCCCTCTCCCTCTCAAGTACCCTGGCGGGTGGCAGTGTGTCCCAGACCACACTGAGCTGAGAGTCCCCGCCTGTCGCCCATCCTTCTCACCCTGACCTCGGGAGGGCCCCGCCCGGGCAGGTCCAGTTCTTCGGGCTACAAGGCAGTAGAGGTCAGAGCGTGACTGGGGAATCAACTTTTCTGACTGAGGAAAGCAGTCCCTTTCCTAAGGTCTTGGAGGGTTTGTTTAATGTAGATCCCCCTTGGTAGGTTAAAAAAGAATTTTAAGTGTTTTCGTGGTTTTTAGTCTTTTATCTCTAAAGACTCAAATTATTCCCTCGATAAACTTTTATAACGGAAACGTGTGTGCTGCTGTTGTTAGAACTTCCCGTTAGAGAGTTTCTTCAGGAGGAGGCGCGCCTGGCTGGCTCAAGTCCGGCGTGCAGCTCTGGATCTCGGGAGAAGTGAGTTCAAGCCCTCCGTGGGACATAGAGCTTACTTGGGGAACAGAAAAATCTTGGCATGCGGTCTTACGGGGCTGTGGCTGTGCGACGGTCCGCGGGTCTTGGTGGACGGCACTGTCGGCCCCCTTTCAGTGGGAGTCCTCAAGAAGCGACGACCAAGCCTTTGCGTGTGGCCCACATGCTCTGTCCCTCGTCCTCGTCCCCACCGCAAACCGAGCATGCCTGCAGCGATGCCCCAAACCCCGAAAACGCCTTCCCGCAGAGGGGATGTGGCCAGCGGCGTGACTCGGCGGGCCTGTGGGAGGGACGGGCAGAGGGAGGGAAGGGTGCTTCGTGATGCCGGCCCGGTCGGTCCTGCTTGGGAAGGCGAGTCACAGGCCTGACCTCGTGTCCGGGATCGCTGTGCACACGGTGTCTTGAGAGAACGCAGCCTTGGCGTCTGTTCCCGGACTTGTGCCCTCTTGACTGGCTGGTTTGGCTCCCGGGGCGGCGTCCGCGTCACAGCCGCCGGTAGCAGGGAGTTTCCTGTGGCCACGCCAGACCTTTGCCATGGTCTTGCTGTCCCGTCCTGGCCGCAAGGGGCTGCCTGCCCAGGCGGCTACGGGGCCCTGAGCAAGTTGGTTCCTGCTGAGCCCGACGTAAGGAATGTCTGTGACACTTGGGAGAGGTGCCAGGCGTCCTCACACACCTCCAGGTGCGAATCATCGAGGGCCGCACCCCGAATGGGGAGTACACGCGAGAGCAAGTGGGAGTCAACTTGTCATCCGTAGACGGGGAGCTGCCTGGGAAGGTCTCACTGGAGGTCGGTGTTGTGTGCGTCCGGGTAAACAGCCGGCGGCCCCTCACCCAGCCACCCCACCCCGCCCGCCCCGCTCCCACCACGTCTGGTCTGGGTGCAGGGCTGGCCAGAGCTGTCTGCTCACCAGGAAGAAGCTGGGGCCCAGAGGACCTTGCAACCATTTCCTCCGTGTTTCCTCTCATCACAGTTCCTGGTTAGAGCCCAGCTTGCCCTGCAAGGCTGCACGGGACCCTCTACCCAAGTCCCCTTCCTTCTCTGCCCTGTTCCCAGGGTCCTGGCTTCCTCTGAGGGCGGCCAGCGCCTTGCAGATTGCCGCATGAGACCAGACCACGTGTTTACGCCAAATGCCTGTCCCTGGGCTGGAGCCCGGAGCCCGTGTAGGGAAAACACGCGTTCTCGGTGATACTGCCTTCCCAGCGGGAGGGGGTGCTGGGATTCAGAGACCCCCTCTGCAGGTGAGCTTGGGGAGGGGCAAGACGAGGAGAGATGTCTCCTGCTAGACGCCATCTCGGTGTTGTGAATCTTCATCAAACCAGTGGCGCTCACTGAGAAGGGGTTGGCGCTGCACACACCCCACCCCCGCCAGTGGCCACAGCCAGCCTGCAAGGAGGAGCCGTTTGATTCCTGGTTTAACAGGATCACAGCTGACAATAGCAAGGTTCAACAGTGCTGGGATTAGGAACTTGCCCCAGGTCACAGGAGCCCAGATCCAAGTGTAGAGACAAATCCACATACGAAGGTGCCAGGTGCGTCCTGACTGTCCTCCCTCTGCAGTGAGCGTGTGGCTCCCCGAGCACTGCCGTTCCCGGCGCCGGCAAGCAGCCCGTGGTATGAGAGCCGGTGACCTTATCACCGGGGCCTGAGTGGGATTCTGCCATGTACTAAATGTGGCATCAAGGGTTCCAGCCTTGAAACCCTGGGACTCGGAACGCCTGGGTGGCTCAGGTGGTCAAGCATCCGACTCTGGGTTTCCATTGGCTCCTGACCTTGGGCTTGTGAGTTCAAGCCCCGTGCAGGGCTCCACGCTGGGCAGGGAGCCTACTTAAAACCATGATGCTTGCTTTCTACCCGTGACGTTAATGGCTGCTGTCGACAGCAATGGTGTCCGTGGGTCAGGCAGGGTGCTTGGTGCTCAGTCCTCTGGTGCTTGTGCCGTCCTCACTGAGTCCGGTGCTGGCACTCTCACATGATAGCTGGAGAAGCCTAGGTTGACACAAGAAATGTTGCCCAGGCCCAGTAGCCTCGTGCGGGTGGCAAGTCTCTGGTCTTCACCACGGCCCAACTCTGCTGTGGACCCAGCCCCGGCCTCTGAGAAGACTGGGAGCCCTTCCGCTCAGATCCTGCTGATGCACCTGCTGGGGGCCGGGTGTGGGGCCAGACACGAGGGAAGCGGCGTGGTCTTTGTCCACTGGCCGCTCCCCGTCTGACAGAGGGACACCCGTCCGCTCACTTCAGACAGCCAGTGCGCCCGAGACCGCGGTGGGATCGGAAGCAGGGGACCCATGAGGTCCCAGCAGGGCTGCAGGAGGATAACGCTGGCCGCAGAATGGAAGCTGGATTGGAGAAGGGCCGGGAGGCGAGTTCTGTGTGGATACTTCGCATGAGCGCTGAGGGGGGGCTGCATCCGTGAAGTGGGAGGAGGCCTGCGAGTGTCCCCGCGGAGGGAGAATCAGAAGACCTAGAGGTCAGGGCAGGAAGATTAAAGACAGCTTGATATTTCTGACCTGCGGGACACAGAGGCTGTCCTTCACCAACGTGAAGAGCCTTGGACCGGCAGGAGGGCTTCCTGTAGGAAGGTGTACACAGAAGAGCGCAAGGCCGAGATCGGAGGCTTGGGAACACCGACCTTACAGGCCTGGAGGGAGGCCTGCGGGAGGCTGCCAGGGGCCAGAGGGCGACAGAAGAGTCTCCAGCAGAAAGGGGACAGTGTCCAACACCACGCGAGGGCCAGTAAGATGAGAGCAGGGAAAGGGTCTGCTTTTTGCATGAAATCGGGAGCTACAGCGGGCCCCGAAGGACGGGGAAGACGAGCTTCACCTTGACCATCAGTAGGGACCCTTGTCTTCTGGGACCGAAAGGAAGGTGGGCGTGTGGGGTGGATGGGTATGTTTCTGGCAGCCCAAGGTGACCTGGTTTGCTCACGAAATCAGAGTATGAGCCAGAAGCCAGGGGACAGAAGCTGGGAGCCGCAGAGGCTGATGGAGGGCCCGCGGAGGGCAGAGGCTGGGGTTGGAACCTGGGTTTGCAG
>NW_028134455.1:0-73405 GCF_964662115.1 Mustela nivalis | reverse complement strand
GATTTCAACTTGGTTAGATTTTAGTTCTTTTATTTCTCCAGAAAGGGCTTTTATATCTCCCGAGAGGGTTTCTCTAATATCTTCCATGCCTTTTTTGAGCCTGGCTAGAACCTTGAGAATTGTCATTCTGAACTCTAGATCTGACATATTACCAATGTCTGTATTGATTAAGTCCCTAGCCTTTGGTACTGATTCTTGTTCTTTCTTTTTTTTGTGGTGAATTTTTCCATCTTGTCATTTTATCCAGATAAGAGTTTATGAAGGAGCAAGTAAAATACTAAAAGGGTGGCAACAACCCCAGGAAAATATGCTTTAACCAAAATAGAAGAGATCCCAAATAGTGAGGGAGAGAAAGGGAAAAAAAAGAGGTTCAAAAGCGAGAAAGAAAAAAAAGAAAAGAAAAGAATTTAAAAAAAGAAAACGAATTAAGAAAAATATAAAAAGAAAAAATATATATATTAGATAAAGTAGTTAAAACGTTAAAAAAGATAAGGGTAAAAGTTAAAAAAAATATTTACCAGAAGGCGAGGAAAAAACAAAAAACAGAAAATGAAAACGAAAAAAATTAAATAGCTGCAAGACTAAAAAAAAAAAATCACAGGGAGAATGCCATGAGTCCTTGCTTTGCTTTCTCCTCCTCTGGAATTCTGCTGCTCTCCTTGGTATTGAACCGCACTCCTTGGTTGGTGAACTTGGTCTCAGCTGGATTTCTTGTTGATCTTCTGGGGGAGGGGCCTGTTGTAGTGATTCTCAAGTGTCTTTGCCCCAGGGGAATTGCACCGCTCTTACAGGGGCCCGGGTTAGTAATCCGCTCAGGTTTGCTTTCAGGAGCTTTTGTTCCCTGAGCGCTTTCCAGAGAGTTCCGGAGGACGGGAATACAAATGGTGGCCTCCTGGTCTCTGGCCCGGAGGAGCCGAGAGCCCAGGTCCCCACTCCTCAGTGCACCCCCAGGGAACAGCGCCCAGTTACTCCCATGTGCCTGACCTCCGGCCGCGCTCCGAGCTCACCGAGCCTGCGACCGGTTCAAGGTAACACCGAGCTGTGAGCTTACTGTCAGCTCTGTCTCTGTAGCCGGTTTTCCCATTCCAATACCCACAAGCTCTGCGACACTCATACACCCCTGATCCTTCTGTAACCTGCGGGACCTGAGGCCATGCTGACCCCGCGTGGGCTTCGCCCCGGTTTAGCCTCTGAAGGGATGTCCTCAGCGGAACAGACTTTTAAAAGTCCTGATTTTGTGCTCCGTCGCTCCGCCGCTTGCCAGGAGCCGGCCCTCTCCCAGGGTCTATCTTCCCATCGCTTTTGATTCATGTCTCCGCCGGTCCTACCTTTCAGAAAGTGGTTGTTTTTCTGTTTCCAGAATTGCTGTTCTTCTTCTCTTCGATCTGCCGATGGATTTTCAGGTGTTTGCAATCTTTAGATAAGCTATCTAGCTGATCTCCTGGTAGCTGAAGTAGTCTCAGCCTGCTACTTCTCCCCATCTTCAACATACTGAAATATTTTAAGGAAATATAAAAGCCATAATTTTGGAATGACAAAAGCTTTAGTAACTGCCATCATTTATTGATGGCTTAATATATGACCAGTGTTCTGTTGAGTACTTTACAGAATTATTTCACAAGATAGGAAATATCCATAAGGAATTACCATAAAACATGAACTATTCATCTCATGAATGGGGGCTTTGAGTAACCAAGTTTTATAGCCACTGCCAAAGCCTAACTGAAGATGGTAAATATTATGGTTTTTTGCTGCCTAGCATCTATTATCACGGTTATTCTGGCAAAAGAAGAATTGATAAATTTATCAAGACAAAATGATTTGTCCTTGTTAGCCTGACTATTTATTTCCCTAGGACTTTACATTTTTAAGAGAGAGACAAAGAGAGGGAAAAATTATGGAGCTGATTTATCGAAATTACAGATTAGTTCCTGCTATGGGATGCCCAGAGCATCCCATCTTCCTATCCTTTCCAGCCCAGTTCTTCAGCAGCTGTTTTATTTGGTGAACCATGCCAGATCTTTCCAAACGTTATCATTTTCCATTCAGAGCCAGTTTTTCTTGCTTTTCACCAAAGCCTTAACTGTTCTCCCACATGAGTGAGCTAAGTAGAATCATGCAAATTGTCGACACTTACCGAATAGCTAAGGTCCTTCAGTGTGGAAAGACATTTTCATCTATATATATTTTGTGCCTAAAACAAATTCCTGAAACATAACCACTGTATACTGAATGTCTGTGTTCTTGCACGAATTCATATGTTGAAATCTAATCCCCAATGTGCTGGCATTTGGAGGCAGGGTGTTGTGATATGCCTAGATCATGAGGGTGGAGTCCACATGAGTGGAGTCAGTACTCATATAAAAGAGACTCCAGAGAGCTCTCTGACCCCTTCTATCATGTGAAAACACAGAGAAAAGACAGCTATCCACAAACTAGGAAGCAGATCCTCAGCAAATCTGCTAGCACCTTGATCTTGGATTTCCCAGCTTACAGAAGGATGAGAAGTAAATTCTGTTTTTTATAAGCCACCCAGTCTGTGGCAGTTTATTATAGCAGCCTGAAAGTACTAAGACAATACATAATTTATTTTTCCAGATTTCCATGCAGAGTTCTGACTCCTCTTGTTTAAAGATGACCCCTAGCTCTCTTCTCCATCCTACCCCCATGTTTCACCTTCTCTAATTCCAGCAAACTTTAACTAGAGAAGATCAAAGATCTGAAACTGTTTATAGCAAATGTTCAATAATCAAAACTATTCTGTGAGAGTTTATGTTAAATATAGTGTCTCATATTAAAAATATGCATACAACTACTTACGAAGAGTTATTTCAAAAGAAAAATATGTGTCATAGTTCTCTTAGTCTGGAATGGAAATCTGTATGGAAAGATAAATGTAGCCCACGATACATTGACATAGCTAAGGAAAACAAGATTATCTTAAATATGTTAGCTTCAGAGAAAATAAGAAGATTATTCTGAAACCATTTTGGGTATTGTCAGTTATCAAAATAGCTTGAACAAGATTTAGGAATAAGTATTTCTTTAAGGAAATATATTCCTTATTTTCAAAATAAGATTCAGATATAAAATTAAAAGACTAAAATTTCAACACCAAAAATAAGGGAAAGAATTTGGTAATACTATTTTGGAGAATTAAAAACAATTTTGTAACCATTATGGGTCGTGGTGGGGGGATTCTATTTATAACTATTATGTATATCATAGAAAAATGGAAAATACAGAAAGATACTAAGAAAAATATCCATAATTTATAACTGTTAGAAATCTTTGCACTCTATGTAACATGAACACCCAGTTAAATTTGCTTAAACAAAAAGGGGATCTATTGGTTCCTAGTACTAAAAACAGCAGGGATTGAACTAGCTTCAGTTACCAGTTGACTTGAGGACAAAGGATGTTATGAAGACTAGATTTCTGTCTCACCATCTCTGCCTTTGCCATGCACGAAGCTGACTTCATTCTCAGGTGGGCTACCTCTTGAAGGCTGCAGCATGGTTACACTCCAACTATTCTAAAGTTCCAAATTTATGGGAAAAGAAAGATTTGCAATCCTGAAGGCTGAGACCAAAGATTCATATTTGAGTTGGCTCCAAATGGGCCTGGCTTTGAATCCCTCACATGTTCAGCAGTGACTAACTCAGGGAACCATGGGTAAAGCCCTCTACCAGAGCACAAGGCCTTCAGTAGTGGAGAGCTAGACACTCTAATGAGAAATGGGGCTCATGACTGAAGGTGAAGGAATGGGAATGAGAAATTTCTGATATTGTGCTACCATCACTTAAAGATAATAACCAATAAAATTTGTTATATGTGTGTGCACACTCATGCACACGCATATAAGAAATTAAAGCATTTAAGAATTGATTTCTAGGGGTGTCTGAGTGTCTCAGCTGGTTAAGCATCTGCTTTGTGCTCCGATCATGCTCTCAGGGTCCTAGAATTGAGTCCCACATCAGTCTGGCTCCCTGCTTCATGAGCAGTCTGCTTCTTCCTCTCTCACTCACCCTCTATGCTTTCTTTAAAATAAATAAACAAAATCTTCTTAAAAATGATTTCTAGAGATTATGCTAAATTAAATCAGTCAAGCAGAGAGAGTCAATTATCATATGATTTCATTTATTTGTGGAGCATAACAAATAGCATGGAGGACAAGGGGAGTTAGAGAGGAGAAGGGTGTTGGGGAAATTGGAAGGGGAAGTGAACCATGAGAGACTATGGAATCTGAAAAACAATCTGAGGGGTTTGAAGTGGTGAGGGGTGAGAGGTTTGGGGAACCAGGTGGTGGGTATAATAGAGGGCACGGATTGCATGGAGTACTGGGTGTGGGGCAAAAACAAAAACAATGAATACTGTTATGCTGAAAATAAATAAATAAATAAATGAATAAATAAATAAATAAATAAATAAATAAATAGATAAAAAAGATTTCTAGAAACCAGAGAGCAAAATTAAAATTCTGTACTTTTCCATTTATATGAAATTCTTAAAAAAACAAATCTAAAACAAGGTTAGTGGTTGCCTGGCGCTGGAAGTGGGAAGATGATGGATATGTTTTATGTCTTGATTATCATGGTATTTATGACCATACACTGAAATTTTTCTCAGCCAAAACAACTTTAATATAATAATACCATACTGTTCAGGGACCACAGTAACTGATACCAAGTATAGCACGAACAGAGTTGGTTAGAAAAGTCAGGTTCACATTTATATGACAATGTAGCAAATAAATATACATCTGGTTCAGATTTATTAATAACAAAATATGTGGCATAAGAGAAAGTTTCTACCAATGCCAGTAACTGTTCATATTTGATTTTTTTTTCATTTCATAATGGCTAAACTGCATTTATTACTTAGAAGGTCTCAGTACTCTTTACTACAATCCCCTCTTTTTATTTATTTATTTATGTATTTATTTATTCAATTGGTTTTTTAATAAATTTTTTAAATTTATTTATTTTCAGCATAACAGTATCATTATTTTTTCACCACACCCAGTGCTCCATGCAATCCATGCCCTCTATAATACCCACCACCTGATACCCTGACCTCCCACCCCCCTGCCCCTTCAAACCCCTCAGATTAGAGAGAAGGGGGTTGGGGTAAATTGGAAGGGGAGGTGAATCATGAGAGACTATGGACTCTGAAAAATACACAATCCCTTCTTTTAGTTGAATTTTGCGGTCTTATACCTCAGGGCATACAATACAAGATGCTCCAGTGAGATGTACTGGAAACATGAGAAGTGTGCTCTGAGTTCAAAGAGCAACAAGATCTGTTTCTTCCATGTATTGCAATAAAGGTCAGTTCTCAACTGTGTTTCCTTGGGAACAGGGCTATGTTTATTATTGGTGGTGCAAAATAGTTATGTGACATTTGAAATGATAAAAAGCCTCCAAACAACTTTTACATGCCATGTCTCTCAATGACTTGACTACATAGAGGGTCATTTTAATACACACTTTAGAGATGGAGAGTCTAAGTCAGCATCAATGGCTATCTCAAAACAATAGAGGGCCTTGACTCCAGGACAAGGGATTATTAATAATTATTCATGATTCCTTTCAAGAAACAGAAAATCATCGTGGACTTGGATTGAGACAGTGTTTTCAGTAGAAATGTTTTTTTTTCTTTAAGAAAGATAACTTTGACAGAGTGGCAAAATAGATTGGTGTGCAGGGACAAAAATAAAAGATGGAGAAAATACTTGGGGTGTATTCCAATAGGTCAGGCTTGAGGTGACAAGGGCCAGAACAAGGACTTAGCATTTCCAAGTGTAGGTGTAAATAATTATGGTGAAGAACAGTCTTATCTGAATGCATCAGTACAGACAAAGGTTTTACTCTTTGCTCCTTGTTCACTGAGTTGAGCAAAAGTTACAACTGAAGTGGGACAAAACAATGGCATCACCATGGGAAAGCCAGGTTTCAGTTATAGGAAAGGGAAAGAAGGTAGAGAGCATGCATGCATTCATTCAGAAGGTTGGACAAAACAGAAAATTTCAGGCCTAGAGCTAGAAATACCCATTTGGTCGGTCTGGGTTGTTGGATTCCATAGAATGTGATGACAGCCAATGGATGGAAATCTAAGTTGGGGAGGTGACATCAGTATGGTTTAAGAAAGTAAAAATTGTTGTCAGGATTAAACCCAAAAGGTGAATGTGGGAACCACTCACATGTGGAGATCCAAGTAGCAGTCCGTGAGGCAGATGTGAAGCCTGATGGGGCAGGACCTATTCTAGGTGACAAGCACACTTGGCAAGTATTTGACACAGGAGTTTTAGCAAGAGGAACTTTCCAAGTTCTAATAACTTGGAAAGAAAAAAAAAAAAGTGGAAAGTTGGTTAATGCTCGACTATGAAAATTAAGACACAAAGTCAGAGTGGGGCTGAATCAATGCTAAAACATTTGAATATTGAATAAAAAAGGACAAATTGGCCACAGAGTCTGGAGCCAGTGGTCAAGTGGTCCTTTCCATGGATAGAGAAGGAATATAACGGCAAAGAGATACTAGAGTGATTTCTGAAGTATTTCAAGGAGTAATTGAGATCAAGTGGTAGTTTGTTCAAAATGGAAAGGGGCTTCTAAAGGCATGATGAAAAGAATTAGATGCAACAACTGTATAAAGTCTAATTTAAGATTAAAATATAACCTTCTCAGTTGTATTTGAATATAACTTAATAATTGAAAAGAAACGAACTTAACAATTGAAAAGAAACGTCTCCTTTCTCTTCACCCAATAACATTATATAGGAAGGAAGGAGGGAAGGAGGGAGGGAGTGCAGGAGAGAGAGAGAGGAAGCATGGACAGGGAAGAAAAAGGGAAGGAAAAGTGTAAGGGAAGAGGCCTTCTTTCAAGTAAGATGCTCAAGGAATTGCATTCATGATGCAGTTGCTGTTACTATTGTATTATTGGTATCACATGACTTATCTTTATCATAAGGACCTCCCAGTGTTTTAATCATACAATTTTTGTCAAGTATAATTAATTCTCTTTTTGAAGACATCTTGAAAACTTTTCCATTTGAATTTGAATCAACAAATTGCAGATTTCTGCATAGTATCCATTCATCATTCTAGATTCCCTTTTGTTATACTTTTGGATTATCCCCACTATTTTGGGTCCCTTGTCTTTCTTTTTCATGTATACTTGTTTTTTTCATTTTGGGGGTACTTTGCTTAAAGTAGTTGTGTTAGTAACAAAATTATGAAATATTCCAAGTCTAAAACTATTTTCACTCTGTCCTCACTCGTTTTTAGTATTTTTTAATAAACATATAATGTATTATTAGCCCCAGGAGTACAGATCTGTGAATTTCCAGGTTTACACAATTCACAACACTCACCATAGCACATGCCCTCCCCAATGTCCATAACCCCACCACTCTCTTCCTATTCCTCCCCCCACCGGGAACCCTCAGTTTGTTTTGTGAGATTAAGAGTCTCTTATGGTTTATCTCCCTCCCGATCCCATCTTGTTTCATTTATTCTTTTCCTACCCTCCAAACCCCCCATGCTCCATCTCCATTTCCTCATATCAGGGAGATCACATGATAGTTGTCTTTTTCTGACTGACTTATTTCGCTAAACATAATACCCTCTAGTTCCATCCATGTCGTCACAAATGGCAAGATTTTATTTCTTTTGATGGCTGCATAGTATTCCATTGCACATCTTCTTTATCCATTCATCTGTTGATGGACATCTAAGCTCTTTTCATAGTTTGGCTATTGTGGACATTGCTGCTATAAACATTCAGGTGCATGTGCCCCTTCATATCGCTACACTTGTATCTTTAGGACAAATACCCAGTAGTGTGATTGCTGGATTTAGGGTAGCTCTATTTTCAACTTTTTGAGAAACCTCCATGCTGTTTCCCGGAGTGGATGCACCAACTTGCATTCCCAACAACAGTGTAGGAGGGTTCCCTTTTCTCTGCATCCTCACCAGCATCTGTCATTTCCTGACTTGTTCATTTTAGCCATTCTGACTGGTGTGAAGTGGTATCTCATTCTGGTTTTGACTTGTATTTCCCTGAGGATTTTTTCATTTGTCTTTTCATGTGTCTGTTGGTCATCTGGATGTCTTCTCTAGAAAAATGTCTGTTCATGGCCTCTGTCCATTTCTTGATTGGATTATTTGTTCTTTGGGTGTTGAGTTTGATAAGCTCTTTATGGATTTTGGATAATAGTCCTTTATCTGATATGTTGTTTGCAAATATCTTCTCCTATTCTGTCAGTTGTCTTTTGGTTTTGTTAACTATTTCCTTTGCTGTGCAAAATCTTTTGATCTTGGTGCAGTCCCAATAGTTCATTTTTGCCCTTGCTTCTCTCGACTTTGGCTGTGTTCCTAGGAAAAAGTTGTTATGGCTGAACTCTGTCCTCATTCTTAATTGGTGATGTGGATAGGGTCAAAATAAAGTATTAAAGTAATTTTTCCTTGGAACTTGTATGACATCATTACTGTCCTAGTATTGTTGGTTCTCACCAGCAGATCTCTCTTTGAAGGTACTGCTCCACTTTCCTTAGAATCTAGTGACACTGATGACAAATTTGATGCTGATTGGCATCACATTATAGTGTAAATAACCTCCCTTTTGCTTCCAAGTCCTTTTAGATGTTAGCGTTATCCTTAAGGTACTGGAATTTTGCAAGAGTGGAATGAGTGTGGATCCTTTCTAAATTAATATTGATTCTTCTTGATGCTCAGTGAGTCCTTTCAACAATAATATGGGTCTTTATGGGGCGCCTAGGTGGCTCAGTTGGTTAAGCGACTGCCTTCAGCTCAGGTCATGATCCTGGAGTCCTGGGGTCCAGTCTCACATCATGCCCCCAGCTCCATGCAGAGTCTGCTTCTCTCTCTGACCTTCTCCCTTCTCATGCTCTCTCTCTCTCACTCTCTCAAATAAATAAATAATTTTTAGAAGATTTTTATTAATTTGACAGAGATCACTAGTAGCCAGAGAGGCAGGCAGAGAGAGAGGAGGGGAAGCAGGCTCCTTGATGAGCAGAAAGCCTGACTGGGGCTCAATCCAAGGACCCTGGGATCATTACCTGAGCTGAAGACAGAAGCTTAATCCACTGAAAAACCCAGCACCCCAATAAATAAAAAAATCTTTAAAAAATGATATGGGGCTTTCTTTATCTCTGGGAACACATCTTCCTGTAATTTCTTTGAATATTCTCTACTCATTCTTTCAAACATACACAACTCTGTATGGATTAGACTTAACCTCTTTTCTCATCTTTTGGGTATTGGCTCATACCTCTTGGTCATTTTGCACTAAATTCTGAGATTTCCTAGATCCTTTCTTACAGATTTCCTGCTAATTTTATAAAATTGCAGCAATTTGTATCTTTCTTTTTAAATTAAATTTATTTATTTATTTTCAGAAAAACAGTATTCATCATTTTTTCACCACACCCAGTGCTCCATGCAATCCATGCCCTCTATAATACCCACCACCTGTTACCCCAACCTCCCACACCCCCGCCACTTCAAACCCCTCAGATTGTCTTTCAGAGTCCATAGTCTCTCATGATTCACCTCCCCTTCCAATTTACCCCAACTCCCTTCTCCTCTCTAACACCCCTTGTCCTCCATGATATTTGTTAAGCTCCACAAATAAGTGAAACCATATGATAATTGACTCTCTCTGCTTGACTTCTTTCATTCAGCACCATCTCTTCCAGTCCTGTCCATGTTGCTACAAAAGTTGGGTATTCGTCCTTTCTGATGGAGGCATAATACTCCATAGTGTATATGGACCACATCTTCCTTATCCATTCATCCGTTGAAGGGCATCTTGGTTCTTTTCATAGTTTGGCGACCATGGCCATTGCTGCTATAAACATTATAAACTTCTTTTCATGACATCTGTATCTTAGGGGTAAATACCCAGGAGTGCAATTTCAGGGTCATAGGGAAGCTCTATTTTTAATTTCTTGAGGTCTATTTTTAATTTCATTGTTCTCCAAAGAGGCTGCACCAACTTGCATTCCCACCAACAGTGGAAGAGGGTTCCCCTTTCTCCACATCCTCTCCAACACATGTTGTTTCCTGTTTTGTTAATTTTGGCCATTCTAACTGGTGTAAGGTGATATCTCAATGCGGTTTTAATTTGAATCTCCCTGAGGACTAGTAATGATGAACATTTTTTCATGTGTCTGATAGCCATTTGTATGTCTTGATTGGAGAAGTGTCTGTTCATTCTTAACTTTCTCTTTAGAAGTAACTTCGAACTTATAGAAAAATTTGCAAAAGCAGTATAATAAACACCTACATGTCCTTTACTCAAATTCACTAATTGCTAACATTTTACCCCATTGGCTTAGTCATTTCCATGTATGTACACATAGTATCTCTGTGTATGTATATATTTATAAACCAAGGAGAAAGGCCTGGGACAGAGTCTTCTCCTATAGCACTCAAAAGAAACCAACCTTACCAGGGCACCTGGGTGGCTCAGTGGGTTAAGCCTCTGTATTCGGCTCAGGTCATGATCTCAGGGTCCTGAGATTGAGCCCTACATCAGGCTCTCTGCTTATCAGGAAGCCTGCTTCTGCCTGCCTCTCTGCCTACTTGCGATCTCTCTCTGTCTCTCTCTCTCTCTCTGTCAAATAAATAAATAAAATCTTTAAAAAAAGTAAGTAAGAAAGAAAGAAACCAACGTTGCCAACACCTTGATTTGGACTTTCAGCCTCCAGAACTATGAGACAATAAATTTCTGTTGTTTAAACCTCCTAGCTTCTGTTATTTTGTCTACCCAACTAATAGAGCACTCAATGTCCATTTGCCCCTCAACTGGAATGTTAGTTTTGATGATCCAGTGAAGATGTTGTCATTTCTTCACTGTATAGTCACTGTTTCTCTCTAGCAACTAATAATCTGTAGAATTACTACAACCACATAAATATCCTTCCTCTCAAAAATATTACCTTCTCAGATTTAGCATCTATTCATGATCATTGTCTGAATCAATAGTTACCATTTTGGTCCCAAACAATATTTTTCCTGTTCCAGTTCTTTCTCTACATTTATTGGTTGGAAGTCTTTCTACTTTAAATAAGAGTTCTCTTTCCTTCTGCATGTTTTTATTTATCTATGTAGAAAGGATACAAAGAATCTTGTATTTTTTAATCTAGAATTTTTTTAATCTAGAAATATTTTTAATCTAGAAATATTTTTTAATCTAGAATTTTTTTAATCTAGAATTTTAAAACTCTAGTCTTCATTAGTTAAATGACCAAATTTTCCACATTTCATCAGTTGGAGCACCTTTATGTGTGTTGACTTTTGTCCACTTTTGTCCTTTATGTCCTCTTAACACGTCTCCAGAATTTAAAAAAATATATTTTCTTGCTTCTGGCATAACAAGACGTTCTATTCATTTTGTACTTTCCTTTCCCTGGCTGTGGAATCAACTGTTTCTCTGAGGAGCCACAATACTTTTAGTGCGTAATGGTATTACAGAGCAAGATCTGAGTACTGGAGGCAACTGTTACTATTGGAATGTCTCTGTCTCTAGGATCTTTCAGCAGATAAAGCTGAACACACACACATGTGCATGAACATGTATGTACATGTGCACATACACATGCATACACATATTTTAGAATTCATGAACTTTCATCAACATTCCCATTCTAGTTTATCTCCTTAAGGATCTTCCTCACCTTCTCTCTTTCCAAACACATGTGACCTTTCTTCTTGGCTCCCATAAACATCAACACATTTACTTATTTGCTTGATCCTATAATTTGGCTAAAATAGTTAGAGAATTGCTTCACCCACCCTACTATAGAAAATAATCCTAATAAAAATAGTTTTGTGTTTCCTTGTCATTTTTCACACCATCTCCACTACCATGAGGGGACATGGTCAGACACTGTATTCATAAATTACTGAAATATATGTAGACTAACTCTTGTTTTATAGATCATTATCTTTCCAATCTCTCAGAGCATATTAACAACATTTCTTTTAATTTCTCTTCTTATCTCTCAATTGTCTGTTTTATCTAAGGTTGGTTCTCTTTTTCTTTTGTATCTTTAATGTCCTTGAAAATAAATGATTGTTAATTGTTCTCATTCATGGATAATGGGCTGAGTTGTTAATGTGCTATACAGCATGGATGTTCTGAATATGTATATTCTGATTTTCCTAATAACTTCCTCACCTGAATGGGAAGGTTAACTCTAGTCTCCATGTACATGAATGCTTCCTTTCAATTGGCAGGAGAGAATATCCTACCAAACTCCCATCCCCACCAAACAGCAACAAAAAGGACTTTACTTTGGAGTTCCTATATCTAATAAGCTCAGGTACCTAGCTCTTCCTCACACAGATCAGCTGACATTTTTAGAGATCACTGTTACCATTTTATCTTAGAAACACTATCAGAATATATTGAGGAGATGACGGCAAGTGATGGGGTGATAGCTCAAGATCAAAATACTTCTTTAGAATGTCTATGCTACCTAAAGCAATCTACACATTTAATGCAATTCCTATCAAAGTACCATCCATCTTTTTCAAAGAAATGGAACAAATAATCCTAAAATTTATATGGAACCAGAAAAGACCTCGAATAGCCAAAGGGATATTGAAAAAGAAAGCCAAAGTTGGTGGCATAACAATTCCGGACTTCAAGCTCTATTACAAAGCTGTCATCATCAAGACAGCATGGTACTGGCACAAAAACTGACACATAGATCAATGGAACAGAATAAAAAGCCCAGAAATAGACCCTCAACTCTATGGTCAACTAATCTTCGACAAAGCAGGAAAGAATGTTCAATGGACAAAATACAGCCTCTTCAATAAATGGTGTTGGGAAAATTGGACAGCCACAGTAGAAAAATGAAATTGGACCATTTCCTTACACCACACATGAAAATAGACTCAAAATGGATGAAGGACCTCAAAGTGAGAAAGGAATCCATCAAAATCCTTGAGGAGAACACAGGCAGCAACCTCTTTGACGTCAGCTGCAGCAACATCTTCTTAGGAACATCACCAAAGGCAAGGGAAGCAAGCGCAAAAATGAACTATTGGGATTTTATCAAGATCAAAAGCTTTTGCACAGCAAAGGAAACAGTTAACGAAACCAAAAGACAACTGACAGAATGGGAGAAGATATTTGCAAACGACATATCAGATAAAGGACTAGTGTCCAGAATCTATAAAGAACTTAGCAAACTCAGCACCCAAAGAACAAATAATCCAATCAAGAAATGGGCAGAGGACATGAACAGACATTTCTGCAGAGAAGACATCCAGATGGCCAACAGACTCGTGAAAAAGTGCTCCATATCACTCAGCATCAGGGAAATACAAATCAAAACCACAATGAGATATCACCTCACACCAGTCAGAATGGCTAAAATTAACAAGTCAGGAAATGAAAGATGCTGGCAAGGATGTGGAGAAAGGGGAACCCTCCTACACTGATGGTGGGAATGCAAGCTGGTGCAGTCACTCTGGAAAACAGCATGGAGGTTCCTCAAAACATTGAAAATAGAACTGCCCTATGACTCAGCAATTGCACTATTGGGTATTTACCCTAAAGATACAAACGTAGTGATCTGAAGCAGCACGTGTACCCGAATGTTGATAGCAGCAATGTCCACAATAACCAAACTATGGAAAGAACCTAGATGTCCATCAACAGATGAATGGATCAAGAAGATGTGGTATATATACACAATGGAATGCTATGCAGCCATCGAAAGAAATGAAATCTTGCCATTTGTGATGATGTGGATGGAACTAGAGGGTATCATGCTTAGCGAAATAAGTCAAGCGGAGAAAGACAACTATCATATGATCTCCCTGATATGAGGAAGTGGTGATGCAACATGTGGTCTTAAGGGGGTAGGAGAAGAATAAATTAAACAAGATGAGATTGGGAGGGAGACAAACCATAAGTGCCTCTTAATCTCACAAAACAAACAGGGTTGCTGGGGGGGGGTTGGGAGAAGGGGGGTGGCGTTATGGACATTGGGGAGGGTATGTGCTTTGGTGAGTGCTGTGAAGTGTGTAAACCTGGCGATTCACAGACCTGTACCCCTGGGGATAAAAATATATTATATGTTTATTTAAAAAAAAAAAAGATTACCAAGCAAGCATAAAAAAAAAAAAGATTGTTCTTTAATAAATCACCCACCCATTCTTTTCTTCCTTCTTACCAGCTCTTGGTCTGTACTTCCTTCCTTCCTTCCTTCCTTCCATCTTTCCTTCCTTCCTTCCTTCCTTCCTTCTTTCTTTCTTTCTATCTATCTATCATCTATCTATCTATATATCTATCTTTCTTTCTTTCTCTAATATTTTTCCATGGTTATGGCACTAGCTGTTACCTCTATCATAGACTTTTACCTAATATTCTTTTGAAATTTAGTTTCTGCTTTAGTTAATTTTTCAATATCACCACTTTGGTTTTGCATCTTTAAGAAACTGTTTTGGTGTTTGCTTTTTTTTTTTTTAATTAAAAATTGAAGTATAGTTGGCCTACAATGTTGGGTTAGGTTCCAGTGCACAACATAGTGAATCAATACTTGTACCCATTGCACCATTCTCACCATGTTAAGTGTAGCTGATCTCTGATCTTTGGTTGTTCTCTCCTCTCCTCTCAGGACCATCATGAATTAATTCTAACTTAAATTTCCTTATAGTCATTTCAGTATAATATATAGAGGAGACAGAGGTCAATGTAAATATTTGGTGGAGTAAGATTGTGTAATTTTATTTCTTGAGCATAAATAGCACCAAGAACTCTGCATGGGTGATGTAGGGTGAGATCGTCCTACTTATACAAGTGTTAGTGTACATGAGGGTTTGTACCTTGAGTAGGAAATGTGGCTCATAGGAACCCTGTTGTAAGTTCTGCTGCAGGCTGTAGGCATAAGTCATTGAAGGTAGAAGAGCTAATGGAGTAAAAGATGTGCTTGGTTTGTTGTCCTGGTCGGTGCAGAGATTCCTAGTGGGATGTTTTGCTTTTTTAGTAAGCTCATCCCTTTGTATATCACAACATGCAATTCCATCATCCTAGAACTTAATAAAGGGGTTTTATATGGTGATACAATCATAAGTAGACACCAGAATTTCATTCCTAGTCTTCCCACTATCTAACACTTCTATACATCAAGGAACCTGAAAACTCTGTTCATCTCACTATGCCAACAATACCCATCTTCCATACTAGATTATATTAGATACAAAAGAGAGTTTCTTGGCCTGAAACAACCTCAGGATTCAACTACCAAGAAAAGACAAGCTGCTTTTCCTATTTATATATTACTTCTGCACACTCATTTTATAATAGTAGCAGTAATACTCCATTTTTAAATATCTTTATTAGATTAAGGAGAAGGTTGAGTATTTCTCAAAGACCATTCATGGTAATGGCATTCTACTCTTTGAACTAAACTTTAAGGATTTCATGAGAATCACTTTAATTTTTAACATTAGCTGTGAAAACTGAAAGATCCTAGAAAATGAAAGCTATTTTTCTTGATAGGCATAGGGAGAGGGAATTTTAACATTTGGCAATGACCAAAACTCATTTAATTGCCAAATGATTCTGCATTCATTGTATAGCAAGAGCTGGAAAGACTTGAGCTCTGCTCAGGGTCTCCTATAGCATTTTTATCTCTGCATGATTCTTTATGCCTGCTGCAGTGATTAATCAGCAATATTGTCCATTCTCCATTTCATATTTCCTTTTTTAAAAATCCCTGTATGAAGTTTCTAAATATTCATTTCTTTATTTTTTCATTTGTTCTTGAACCTGGCTTTCTACTTCTTTGAGATTTTTCGCTAATGATCACAGTGGTGGTAGGTATTATGGAGGGCACATATTGCATAGAGCACTGGGTGTGGTGCATAAACAATGAATTTTAGAACACCAAAAAAATAAAATAAAATTTCAGTTGATGAGAAAAAAATGATCACACATAAAAAGTTAGCTGCAAGGAAACTAAAACTCAAATTAGGAATAATATTTTAAAAGAATTTGACTCCCATTATCCTTATTCAATGTCTTTTGTGAGGTTTCTTTGTGTTTCTTTTGTTTGTTTGTTTCGTTTTGTTTTTGATTTTCAATGTGACCTATGTTAACTTGGGTTCACATTAATAGAAAAAAGATTTGTCACAATCATAATCATACTTTCAAAAAAGTAGGCAAAGGAGAGGATCTCAAGCCTGAGTTGCTAATTCTCATCTAAAATTCTGTTTGATTTGTCATCTCTTTCTTTTTCGTTTTCTTACCTATTTACCTGACACATAGCATGCTTTAAGGGTAAGAGTTTCAAAAAGACCACAAGAACAGATAAGGCAGATATGAAGTTCATGGGAGCTTGCCAGAATCCAGTGAAGTCTTCGATATGAATAGAGTTCAGAGAAAAGTGGAATTTAGAATTCTGAAATTTAAAAATGTAATAAATAACTTTCTGACTCAAATAAACTTCGGTAATGTTTTGTGATGACTACTTGGATGTAACGCAGCCCACTCATTCTATTATGTATGAAGTTTTACAGAAATATGGTTAAAAACATGGATTTTATAGTCAGAGAGTCCAGGGTTCAACTGCATCTCTAACACTTATATGTTATGATTTGTAGTATGTTACTTAATATTTATGAACTTCATTTTTTTAAGGTGTAAAATGGGGTGATAATAGTTGTAATAATAATACCTATTTCATGGAGCTGTTACAAGGATTGAATTAGATAATGTATGCAAAGTGCTTAGCAGAGTGTGATGCATACTAAGTGCAGTAAAATATTAATAAATACAAAGAATTAGATTTTGAATAGTATTTCTATACTATTTTTAAAAAGTTTGTGAAATTGCTTCCCTTATTTGTTATTCTAATATATTTTATAACTGGAATTTTTACCTTCTAGACATAAGTTCTTAAAATACTTAATAAAGTATATTTTTTCAAATTCTTGGGTGGCTTAGTGGGTTAACGCCTCTGTCTTTGGCTCTGGTCATGCTCCCAGGGTCCTGGGATCAAGCCCCACATCAGGCTCTCTGTTCAGCAGGGGGACTGCTTCCCTTCCTCTCCCTCTGCCTGCCTCTCTGCCTACTTGCGATTTCTGTCTGTCAAATAAATGAATAAAATCTTTAAAAAAATCTATTCTGACACCCTATAAAGGGGCACCTGGGTGGCTCATTGGGTTAAGCCTCTGCCTTCGGCTCAGGTCATGATCCCAGGGTCCTGGGATCGAGCCCCACATCAGGCTCTCTGCTTGGCAGGGAGCCTGCTTCCTCCTCTCTCTCTGCCTGCCTCTCTGCCAACTTGTGATCTCTCTGTCAAATAAATAAATAAAACCTTTAAAAAATACATAAAATTAAAAATTTTTTTTAATTTTTTGGAATATTAAGTAAGCCTGTGAAAAATGTGGGGAAAACAAACAAACAAACAAACATATAGACGAGGGAGCATGAGATGAGGGAAGAGAATGAGCATAAACTCTGTGAGATGCTTAGGAGCAACCAACCTCCTCCTTGAAGCTTGGTGCTTTAGGGCACAAGTGTGGCTGGGACAAAGTCTTGGGCCTTTGTAGAGGAGGGAGCTGTATCAAAGGTCATTGACTTAAGGTCAGGATTTCTGGAGGAAATAGACTCCAATGAATAAGACAAACTAGGATAAAAAATAAAATGGGCAAATTCACCATTACAGAAAAAGATTTTTGACACATCTCCCATAATGGATAGAACAAGTAGATTTTTTTTTTAACATATAATGTATTATTAGCTTCAGTCTCTAAAAGGAAAACAGACTGGTGATTGGAGCTTGGCCTTTCTGATTTGAAGAAATGGGAGACAAGAGGTTTGAAAGAGCAGTGTTTATGCTGATGTGGTGTTCCGTGCCCAGTGAGTGAGGGTTTGAAGTTTGGACTTGGAAGCACTGGCGTTCAGGGAGGATGTGGTCCATGTTTTCCACATGCAGAGTCGCTCAGCTTGTCTGCATAAATGGACCCGTTCCTGCCTTTTGAAGGGTAGTTTGAAGGTGGCTCAAAACCCAAGGGCACTTGAGGAATGATATGGAAGGGACACCTGGGTGGGCCAGTGTAGACAAACTCACGGAATTCCAGAGATAACGATGAATGTGTGTCTGATACTGGAGTTTGATTCTCTGTGAGCAGCATTGAGCCAGGGTGGAAAGCAGTCTCTGGGCCTTGGGAGCCACCATGTCAGCAGGTGTGAGCCTGGCAGGGTAGTCAGATCAAATAGCTGGGAGACTGTGAGGTCATGGCGATGACCTTCACTTTTGATGCATAGGCCAGCTTGCTCCAGGGACAGGGTTCTGCTCCCTGGCCAGCCCTCCTGCTTCAGACATGATAGGAAACTTGCTTCCTGTTTGGTTCTCCAGCCCTCATCTCAGCTGGGGCTTGGTAGGAAGCAGCATGCAGGCAGCATGCAGGCTTCTTTCTGAGGGTGCCCCTTGCTTCCTTGGACGAGCTACTGCATGTGTCCTCTGCCTGGTGCCTGTGAACTCAGCCAGAAGAAGCACTTCTTCCAGAGCCAGACCCCTGAGAAATCCTCCACTATCTTGTGCTGTGTGGAAGAGGCTGGTTTCCATTTGGAACAAAAATCTCAGCTCCTGCCATTAGGTTCCAAGGCCACAGGGCACACCAGTTTCCTTGAAGCCCTAGTTCCACATGGGGCCTGCTGTGTGAGACTGAGACCGATCCTGGGTGGTCTGCTACTGCTGCTGCTGCTGCTGCTGCTGCTGCTGCAGGTTCCTTTCTGAAAAGTATGGAACAAAGCCTGGTTTGTGATGACGTCCCAGGAAAGAGGGACAGGTGCACCATTCTGCCCCAGCACAGGAGGATGTTGGATGTCAATCACAGGTGCCTGGTGCAGGGAGGAGAGATGTCTGTTTCCCAGGACCTTGGCCAGAGGGAGATTTGGACCCTGGGATGCTTCTCTGTTTATCTTTCTCAGATGAGCATATCAGGCAAGGGAAGGACGTGTGTGTGCTCCCCTGGAATCGAGGAAGGTGTCTGGCTTCAGGTTTCATGTGAAAGTGGATACCTCTTATAGCTCATTTTCCTGATGGTCTTCAGGATGACTGAGAGGGACCAAGTGTCCTAGACATCCTTGCTGTGCAAGAGTTCTGGTCATCATCTCCTCCAGGGCTCTTGATTAGGAAATCAGAGGGAGTCCATGGTGAAACCATCTGAGTAGCGCTCCATTTCCCCAAGATGGCCTGGTGACTGTGATAAGTGATCTGGAAATAGAAAGCAGGAGACAGGGCTGGGGTGCTGCAGTGGAGGTGGCAATGGTGCTTGCTATTCACATGGGGGACAGGAGTGTCTTCATTAGGAAGGTGATGCTTGAGTCAAGTTAAAAAAAAAAGGTGAGTGATATCAATGCAGAGTCTTCTAAATAGAAGGGGAAGCATATGCAAATGCCCTGGGGCAGAAGCATATCATGTATGTTCAGGAGCAGCAAGCCCTAAGGCCACAGGAGACAGCTTAGGACATGACCTCAGGGAGGTGACAGAAATCCGTGGCAGAGCTGTGACCCCATGGGACCCTATTTCACCTGGGCCATCCTGGCTATAGTGTTGAGAACAGATAAGAGAGGGTTGAGGATGGGCAAGAGAGATCAATGATAAAGCTTTTCCAGGAAGTCAGGCAAGAGATAGATTCCAGCGTGGACCAGACAGGCAGCCTTGGAAGGAGGGGTTAGTGCTATTCTGGGTACCCACTGAAGATGGATCTCACGGGATTTGCCAAAGGGTTTGATATTGGTAATGGGAGAAAGGAGGAATTGAGGTAAGTTTGAGCTCTTGCAGGTTGTCCTGAGCAAGGCAAAGAAGGTTGTTTCTTGGGGAAGGAGGTAGTCCATGTTCCACCTGCTTAGAAAGGTGCCTTTCACAGTGGACCTGCTGATGTTTGTGTCTGGGAGAACTCTGAACTTCTACCCCCTCAGCAACTTTCAAGTATAAGTCTTCTCACTTTTCTCAAAGTTCATGGTAAAACACTTGGCTTTTTCAAAAGATCTATGTTATTATGCAGCACAAATAGCAGAAAGAAACCTGAAGAGGATTTCTCTCTTATGAAAAAAGTCACAAAGTGGGCATAGCGTCCAGCATCTGTTTTGTGGGGAACCACCACAGAGCAGCCTGCACCTCAACCAGCTCCTTCCTGGACACTGCTCTCTGCGTCCAGCCACCAGGGCTTTGAATGGTGTCTGTGAGCATCTGCTGTGCTTTGTCTCCATTTATTTTGGGCATCTGTTAAGATATTGTGTGCTCAGGCCTAGGCAGAGCCAAAGAGAAGAAACTTTTGGTGTCTGAACATGCTCACATTTTTGTGGAAATGAATGATAATTACTTTTTCCATTTATACCACTTCTGCTGTCAAAGGTTTCTTAGGAATACTGTACTTTCAAATACTGGGGGAGCCTGTACCACATCCTGCGGGGTGGCTTTTGTCTCCATGCTGCACAGAACATTCCAGGACTTGTCGATTTTATTACTCAAACATGGCACCTTTGACTACCTTCACCGCCACCCCATCCCTGAATCTAGAGCCACCCATCTGTTCTCATTATCTATGTATTCAGTATTTTTTTTCCATGTGGAACGTCCATGAGAGTCTCTGGTGTGTGTCTTTCTGTGTCAGAGTCTCTTAACATAATGCTCCCAAGGTCAAGTTTCCATGTCTGTTTTTTGTGAATAATGCTGCTGTGAACATGAGAGTGCATCTCTCTTTGGAGGGATTGTTTTTGTGTTCTCCAAAGAAATAGCCAGTAGAGCAATTACTAGGTTACGTGGTAGTTCTTTATTTTTTTCCAGAAACTCCATAGTGTTTGTCACAGTGGGTGAACCAATTTTCATTCCCACCAACAGTGCACAGGATCTCCTTGTTTACACACCCTTGACCACACCTGGTGTCTCTCTCTGGGAGGATTGCCGTTCCCAGCCTTGTGAGGTGATAGCTGATTGTGGTTTTGGCTTGTTTCCCTAATGACGATTAGTGACGTTGAACAACTTTCTACGTGTCTGTTGGCCGTCTGTATGCCATCTTTGGAAAGTATCTATTCACATATTCTCCCCAGATTTTATTCAGTTTTTGTTTGGTTTTGAAAGAGTGTTTTGTGTATTTTGGATATTAGCCTCTTCTCACACATAGGATGTGCAGATATTTTTTCTCCTGTGGCAGGTTGCCTTTTAAGGGTTTAATGTTTCTTTTATCATGCAGAAATTTAAGTTTGATGTCCCTCCACTTGTTTATTTTTGCTTTTGTTGACTTTGATTTTGGGGTCTGATGTAGAGGTCTCTTCCCCGAAACCAGTATCGAGGAACTTACTACCCATGTTTTCCTTTTTGAATTTAACTTTTCCTAAAAGTGTGGATTCTAAATCATCCTTATTTTATAATATATATGTATATAAAACAACGTGTTTAAAAAATGCATTTATTGGTAGCAAAGGTTGGAACAGGACATCAGTAGTATAAATTCTCATTGAGAGTTAATGATTCTATCAGAGCTTGGTTTAAATATACCTTTAGAATTTGAATGAATAAACATTGCCAAAAGTATTATGATTATCAGTTTCCATGCTTTCTGCTGTGTTCCATTGTCCTGCTTGTCTGTTTTTCTGCCAGCACAGTATTGTTTTGATGACAACAGCTTTGTAATCTAGCTTGAAATTGGAGTGTGGTGACTCCAGTTGGCATAGTCACTTACTTGCTTGTTTGCTTTTGTTTTCTTTCTTTCTTTCATATCAAGGAGATTAAATGATTTATTTTTACGTAGTATACATTTGTACTCTTTTTTTTAAATTTTTTATTTTTTATAAACATATATTTTTATCCCCCGGGGTACAGGTCTGTGAATCACCAGGTTTACACACTTCACAGCACTCACCAAAGCACATACCCTCCCCAATGTCCATAATACCACCCCCTTCTCCATACCCCCCCCCCCAGAAACCCTCAGTTTGTTTTGTGAGATTAAGAGTCACTTATGGTTTGTCTCCCTCTCAATCCCATCTTGTTTCATTTATTCTTCTTATACCTACTTAAGCCCCCATGTTGCATCACCACTTCCTCATATCAGGGAGATCATATGATAGTTGTCTTTCTCCGCTTGACTTATTTTACTAAGCATTATATGCTCTAGTTCCATCCATGTTGTCGCAAATGGCAAGATTTCGTTTCTTTTGATGGCTGCATAGTATTCCATTGTGTATATATACCACCCCATCTTGATCCATTAATCTGTTGATGGACATCTAGGTTCTTTCCATAGTTTGGCTATTGTGGACATTGCTGCTATAAACATTCGGGTGCACGTGCCCCTTTGGATCACTACGTTTGTATCTTTAGGGTAAATACCCAATAGTGCAATCGTTGGGTCATAGGACAGTTCTATTTTCAATGTTTTGAGGAACCTCCATGCTGTTTTACAGAGTGGATGCACCAGCTTGCATTCCCACCAACAGTGTAGGAGGGTTCCCCTTTCTCCGCATCCTCGCCAGCATCTGTCATTTCCTGACTTGTTGATTTTAGCCATTCTGACTGGTGTGAGATGATATCTTATTGTGGTTTTGATTTGTATTTCCCTGATGCCGAGTGATATGGAGCACTTTTTCATGTGTCTGTTGGCCATCTGGATGTCTTCTTTGCAGAAATGTCTGTTCATGTCCTCTGCCCATTTCTTGATTGGATTATTTGTTCTTTGGGTGTTGAGTTTGCTAAGTTCTTTATAGATTCTGGACACTAGTCCTTTATCTGATATGTCGTTTGCAAATATCTTCTCCCATTCTGCCAGTTGTCTTTTGATTTTGTTAACTGTTTCCTTTGCTGTGCAAAAGCTTTTGATCTTGATGAAATCCCAATAGTTTATTTATGCCCTTGCTTCCCTTGCCTTTGGCGTTGTTCCCAGGAAGATGTTGCTGTGGCTGAGGTCGAAGAGGTTGCTACCAGTGTTCTCCTCAAGGATTTTGATGGATTCCTTTCTCACTTTGAGGTCCTTCATCCATTTTGAATCTATTTTCATGTGTGGTGTAAGGAAATGGTCCAATTTCATTTTTCTGCATGAGGCTGTCCAATTTCCCAGCACCATTTATTGAAGAGGCTGTCTTTTGTCCATTGGACATTCTTTCCTGTTTTGTCGAAAATTAGTTGACCATAGAGATGAGGGTCTATTTCTGGGCTCTCTATTCTGTTCCATTGATCTATGTGTCTGTTTTTGTGCCAGTACCATGCTATCTTGATGAGGACAGCTTTGTAATAGAGCTTGAAGTCTGGAATTGTACTGCCACCAACGTTGGCCTTTTACAATATCCCTTTGCTATTCGAGGTCTTTTCTGGTTCCATATAAATTTTAGCATTATTTGTTCCATTTCTTTGAAAAAGATGGATGGTACTTTGATAGGAATTGCACTAAATGTGTAGATTGCTTTAGGTAGCATAGACATTTTCACAATATTTATTCCTCCAATCCAGGAGCATGGAACATTTTTCAATTTCTTTGTGTCTTCCTCAATTTCTTTCATGAGTACTTTATAGTTTTCTGAGTATAGATTCTGTGTCTCTTTGGTTAGGTTTATTCCTAGGTATCTTATGGTTTGGGGTGCAATTGTAAATGGGATTGAATCCTTAATTTCTCTTTCTTCTGTCTTGCTGTTGGTGTAGAGAAATGCAACTGATTTCTGTGCATTGATTTTATATCCTGACACTTTACTGAATTCCTGTATAAGTTCTAGCAGTTTTGGAGTGGAGTCTTTTGGGTTTTCCACATATAGTATCATATCATCTGTGAACAGTGATAATTTGACTTCTTCTTTGCCGATTTGGATGCCTTTAATTTCCTTTTGTTGTCTGATTGCTGAGGCTAGGACCGCTAGTACTATGTTAAATAACAGTGGTGATAATGGACATCCCTGCCGTGTTCCTGATCTTAGCGGTAAAGCTTTCAGTTTTTCGCCATTGAGAATGATATTTGCGGAGGGTTTTTCATAGATGACTTTGATGATATTGAGGTATGTGCCCTCTATCCCTACACTTTGAAGAGTTTTGATCAGGAAGGGATGCTGTACTTTGTCAAATGCTTTTTCAGCATCTATGGAGAGTATCATATGGTTCTTGTTCTTTCTTTTATTGATGTGTTGTATCACATTGACTGATTTGCGGATGTTGAACCAACCTTGCAGCCCTGGAATAAATCCCAGTTGGTCGTGGTGAATAATCCTTTTAATGTACTGTTGAATCCTATTGGCTAGTATTTTGTTAAGTATTTTCGCATCTGTGTTCATCAAGGATATTGGTCTATAGCTCTCTTTTTTGATGGGATCCTTGTCTGCTTTTGGGATCAAGGTGATGCTGGCCTCATAAAATGAGTTTGGAAGTTTTCCTTCCATTTCTATTTTTTAGAACAGTTTCAGGAGAATAGGAATTAGTTCTTCTTTAAATGTTTGGTAGAATTCCCCCAGGAAGCCATCTGGCCCTGGGCTTTTGTTTGTTTGGAGATTTTTAATGACTGTTTCAATCTCCTTACTGGTTATGGGTCTGTTCAGGCTTTCCTTTTCTTCCTGGTTCAGTTGTGGTTGTTTATATGTTTCTGGGAATGCATCCATTTCTTCCAGATTGTCAAATTTATTGCCGTAGAGTTGCTCATAGTATGTTCTTATAATAGTTTGTATTTCTTTGGTGTTAGTTGTGATCTCTCCTCTTTCATTCATGATTTTATTTATTTGGGTCCTTTCTCTTTTCTTTTTGATAAGTCGGGCCAGGGGTTTATCAATTTTATTAATTCTTTCAAAGAACCAGCTCCTAGTTTCGTTGATTTGTTCTGTTGTTTTTTTTTGGTTTCTATTTCATTGATTTCTGCTCTGATCTTTATGATTTCTCTTCTCCTGCTTGGCTTAGGGCTTCTTTCTTGTTCTTTCTCCAGCTCCTTTAGGTGTAGGGTTGGGTTGTGTACCTGAGACCTTTCTTGTTTCTTGAGAAAGGCTTGTACTGCTATATATTTTCCTCTCAGGACTTCCTTTGTTGTGTCCCACAGATTTTGAACCGTTGTATTTTCATTATCATTTGTTTCCATGATTTTTTTCAATTCTTCTTTAATTTCCCGGTTGACCCATTCATTCTTTAGAAGGATGCAGTTTAGTCTCCATGTATTTGGGTTCTTTTCAAACTCCTTTTGTCGTTGAGTTCTAGCTTTAGAGCATTGTGGTCTGAAAATATGCAGGGAAGGATCCCAATCTTTTGATACCGGTTGAGTCCAGATTTAGGACCGAGGATGTGATCTATTCTGGAGAATGTTCCATGTGCACTAGAGAAGAATGTGTATTCTGTTGCTTTGGGATGAAATGTTCTGAATATATCTGTGATGTCCATCTGGTCCAGTGTGTCGTTTAAGGCCTTATTTCCTTGCTGATCTTTTGCTTGGATGATCTGTCCATTTCAGTGAGGGGAGTGTTAAAATCCCTTACTATTATTGTATTATTGTTGATGTGTTTCTTTGATTTTGTTATTAATTGGTTTATATAGTTGGCTGCTCCCACGTTGGGGGCATAGATATTTAAAATTGTTAAATCTTCTTGTTGGACAGACCCTTTGAGTATGATATAGTGCCCTTCCTCATCTCTTATTATAGTCTTTGGCTTAAAATCTAATTGATCTGATATAAGGATTGCCTCTCCTGCTTTCTTCTGATGTCCATTAGCATGGTAAATTCTTTTCAACCCCCTCACTTTAAATCTGGAGGTGTCTTCGGGCTTAAAATGAGTTTCCTGGAGGCAACATATAGATGGGTTTTGTTTTTTTATCCATTCTGATACCCTGTGTCTTTTGACAGGGGCATTTAGCCCATTAAAATTCAGGGTAACTATTGAGAGATATGAATTTAGTGCCATTGTATTGCCTGTAAGTTGACTGTTCCTGTATATGGTTTCTGTTCCTTTCTGATCTACCACTTGTAGGCTCTCTCTTTGCTTAGAGGACCCCTTTCAATATTGCCTGTAGAGCTGGTTTGGTGTTTGCAAATTTTTTTCAGTTGTTGTTTGTCCTGGAAGCTTTTAATCTCTCCTTCTATTTTCAATGATAGCCTTGCTGGATATTGTATTCTGGGCTGCATGTTTTTCTCGTTTAGTGCTCTGAAAATATCATGCCAGCTCTTTCTGGCCTGCCAGGTCTCTGTGGATAAGTCAGCTGCCAATCTATTATTTTTACCATTGTATGCTACAGACTTCTTTTCCCGGGCTGCTTTCAGGATTTTCTCTTTGTCACTGAGACTTGTAAATTTTACTATTAGGTGACGGGGTGTGCGCCTATTCTTATTGATTTTGAGGGGCATTCTCTGAACCTCCTGAATTTTGATGCTCGTTCCCTTTGCCATATTGGGGAAATTCTCCCCAATAATTCTCTCCAGTATACCTTCTGCTCCCCTCTCTCTTTCTTCTTCTTCTGGAATCCCAATTATTCTAATGTTGTTTCGTCTTATGGTGTCACTTATCTCTCGAATTCTCCCCTCATGGTCCAGTAGCTGTTTGTCCCTCTTTTGCTCAGCATCTTTATTCTCTATCATTTGGTCTTCTATATCACTAATTCTTTCTTCTGCCTCATTTATTCTAGCAGTGAGAGCCTCCATTTTTGATTGCACCTCATTAATAGCTTTTTTGATTTCAACTTGGTTAGATTTTAGTTCTTTTATTTCTCCAGAAAGGGCTTTTATATCTCCCGAGAGGGTTTCTCTAATATCTTCCATGCCTTTTTTGAGCCCGGCTAGAACCTTGAGAATTGTCATTCTGAACTCTAGATCTGACATATTACCAATGTCTGTATTGGTTAAGTCCCTAGCCTTCGGTACTGCCTCTTGTTCTTTTTTTTTTTTGTGGTGAATTTTTCCATCTCGTTATTTTATCCAGATAAGAGTATATGAAGGAGCAAGTAAAATACTAAAAGGGTGGCAACAACCCCAGGAAAATATGCTTTAACCAAATTAGAAGAGATCCCAAATCGTGAGGGGGAGAAAGGGAAAAAAAAGAGGTTCAAAAAGCGAGAAAAAAAAAGAAAAAAGAAAAAACAAAGAAAAGAAAAGAATTTTAAAAAAGACAACAAATAAAGAAAAATATAAAAAGAAAAAATATATATATTAGATAAAGTAGTTAAAAACGTTAAAAAAGATAAGGGTAAAAGTTAAAAAAAGATTACCAGAATGCGTGAAAAAAAAAAATGAAAAAGAAAAAATCAAATTAACTGCAAGACTAAAAAAAAATCACAGGGAAAAAGCCATGAGTTCTGTGCTTTGCTTTCTCCTCGTCTGGAATTCTGCTGCTCTCCGTGGTATTGAAACCGCACTCCTTGGTTGGTGAACTTGGTCTCAGCTGGATTTCTTGTTGATCTTCTGGGGGAGGGGCCTGTTGTACTGATTCTCAAGTGTCTTTGCCCCAGGCGGAATTGCACCACCCTTACCTGGAGCCGGGGTGAGTAATCCGCTCGGTTTTGCTTTCTGGAGCTTTTGTTCCCTGAGCGCTTTCCGGAGAGTCCCGGAGGACGGGAATACAAATGGCGGCCTCCTGGTCTCCGGCCCGGAGGAGCTGAGAGCCCAGGGCCCCACTCCTCAGTGCGCCCCCAGGGAACAGCACCCAGTTACTCCCATCTGCCAGACCTCTGGCCACGCTCCGAGCTCACCGAGCCTGCGACCGGTTCAAGGTAACACCGAGCTGTGAGCTTACTGTCAGCTCTGTCTCTGTAGCCAGCTTTTCTGTTCCAATACCCACAAGCTCTGCGACACTCAGACACCCCCGATCCTTCTGTGACCCTGCGGGACCTGAGGCCACGTTGACCTCATGTGGGCTTCGCCCCAGTTTAGCCTCTGGAGTGATGTCCATCAGCGGAACAGACTTTTAAATGTCCTGATTTTGTGCTCCGTTGCTCCACCACTTTCTGGGATAGACCCGGGGTCTATCTTCCCCTCGCTTTGGATACACTTCTCCACCGCCGGTCCTACCTTTCAGAAAGTGGTTGTGTTTCTGTTTCCAGAATTGCTGTTCTTCTTCTCTTTGATCTGCAGATGGATTTTTAGGTGTTTGCAATCTTTAGATAAGCTATCTAGCTGATCTCCGGCTAGCAGATGTAGTCTCAGCTTGCTACTTCTCTGCCATCTTGACTCCCTCCTCATACATTTGTATTCTAAATGTTTTTCTTTCTCTTCTTTTTTACTATGATCATATAATGTGTTATTTGTTTCAGGCGTACAGGTGAGATCCTTCTGTTTTACACTCCACACAGTGCTCACCACAGCACATACCCTCCTCATGCCCATCACCCACCCACCCTGTTCCCTCACCTTCCTCTCCTTCAGGAATCCTCAGTTTGTTCCCTGAGATTAAGTGTCTCTTTGACAGAGACACTGTCTCTGAAGGGTTTCAAAGTGAAACCCTTCTCTAGTTTCTCTTTCTTTCTTTCTTTCTTCTTTTTCCCTATGATTCTCTGTCTTGTTTCTTAAATTCCACAAATCAGCGAGATCATATGTTAATTGTCCTTCTCTGATTGACTTATTTCACTTAGCGTAATACCCTCTAGTTCCATCCAAGTCTTTGCAACTGGAAAGATGTCATTTTTTGATGGCTGCATAATACTCAATGATATATGTATCCATATAGAGCCACTCATCTGTGGATGGACGTCTGGGTTCTTTGCATACTTTGGCTCTTGTGGGCATTGCTGCTATAGACATTGGGGTGCAGGTGACCCTTCAGATCACTACATTTGTATCTTTGGGGTAAATACCCAGCAGTGCAATCGCAGGGTTGTAGGGAAGTTCTATTTTCAACTTCTTGAGGAACCTCCACACTGTTTTCCAGGGTGGATTCATCAGCTTGCATTCCAAGCAACAGTATAAAAGGGTTTCCCTTTCTCCACATCCTCACCAACAATTGTCTCTTCCTGACTACTACATTTTAGCCATTCTGACTGACGTAAGGTGGTACCTCATTATGGATTTGGTTTATATTTTCCTAATAGCATGGGATGTTGAGCACTTTTAAAATTGTCTGTTGGCCATTTGGATGTCTTCTTTGGAGAAATGTCTGTTCATGTCTTTGAGCTATCTCGTGATTGCATTATTTGTTCTGTGGGTGTTGAGTTTGGTGGGTTCTTTGTAATTTTGGATTTGAGCCCTTTATCTGATATGTCATTTGAAAATATCTTCTCTCAGTCTTTCTGTTGTTTTTTGGTTTTGTTGACTGTTTACATTGTTGTTTAAAAGCTTGTTATCTTGACAAAATCCCAACAGTTCATTTTTGCCTTTATTTCCCTCAGCTTTGGAGATGTGGCTAGTAAGAAGTAGCTATGGCTGAGATCAAAGTGGTTACTGCCTCTGTTCTACTAAAGGATCTGGATGAATTCTTATCTCCCAAAAAGGTCTTTCATCCACTTGGAGTTTATTTATTGTGTATGGTATAAGAAAAAGGTCCAGTTTCATTATTCTGCATATGGTTGTCCTGTTTCCCCAGCACCGTTTATTGAAGACACTTTTTTTTTCCTCCCCATTGGATATTCTTTCCTGCTTTGAAAAGATTAGTTGACCCTAGAGCTGAGGGTCCACTTCTGGTTTCTGTATTCTGTTCCATTGATCTGTGTGTCTGTTTTTGTGCCAGGACCATATGATCTTGATGTTACAGCTTTGTAATAGAGCTTGAAGTCTGAAATTGTGTTGCCATCAGCATTGGTTTTCTTTTTTTAAAATTTATTTTTTATTTATTTTCAGCATAACAGTATTCATTGTTTTTGCACCACACCCAGTGCTCCATGCAATCCGTGCCCTCTATAATACCCACCACCTGGTACCCCGACCTCCCACCCCCTGCCCCTTCAAAACCCTCAGATTGTTTTTCAGAGTCCATAGTCTCTCATGGTTTACCTCCCCTTCCAATTTCCCTCAACTCCCTTCTCCTCTCTATCTCCCCATGTCTTCCATGCTATTTGTTATGCTCCACAAATAAGTGAAACCATATGATAATTGACTCTCTCTGCATGACTTATTTCACTCAGCATAATCTCTTCCAGTCCCGTCCATGTTACTACAAAAGTTGGGTATTCTTTTTCAACATCCCATTGGCTATTTGGGCTCTTTTCTGCTTCCATACCAATTTGGGGGTGATTTATTCCAGTTCTGTGAAAAATGCGGATGGTATTTTGATAGAGATTGCATTGAATCTTTGGATTGTTCTGGGTAGCATAGGCATTTTCACAATATTTGTTCTTCCAATCCAAGGCCATGGGAAGTTTTTCCAATTCTTTGTGTCTTCCTCCATTTCGTTCATGAATACAGTATGGTTTTCTGAGTACAAATCCTTTGCCTTTTTGGTTAGATGGAGTCCTAAGTATCTTATGATTTGGGGTGCGGTTATACATGGGGTGGATTTCTTAATTTCTCTTTCTTCTGTTGCATTGTTGCTGCAGGCAAATGCAAGTGATTTCTCTGTATTGATTTTGTATCCTGATACTTTACAGAATTCCTGGATGTGTTCTAGCAATTAGGGGGTCGAGTCTTTTTGGTTTTCCACAGAAAGTATCCTATTGTCTGCAAAGGTTGAGAGTTTGACTCCTTCTTTGCTGATTCAGACACCTTTTATTTCTGTTTGTTTTCTGATGGCTGAGGCTAAGAATTCTAGTACTATGAACAATAGTCATGAGAATGGGCATCCCTGTGGTGTTCCTGACCTGATGGGAAAGCCTCTCAGTTTTTCCCCATTGAGAATGATATTCTCTGTGGGTTTCCCATAGATGGCTTTTATGGTTTGGAGATGTGTACCCTGTATTCCTCCATGGTGAAGAGTTTTGATCAAGAAGGGATGCATTAATTTGTCAAATGCTTTTACTTATCTTTTGAGAGGATCCTATGGTTCTTGTTCTTTCTTCTATTAAGGTCGTGGATTCTATTGATTAATTTGTGTTGTCAAACCACCCTTGTAGCCCAGGAATAAATGCGATTTGGTCGTGGTGAATCATCCTTTCAATGGGCTGTTGGATCCTATTGTCTAATATGTTGGTGAGAATGTTTGCATCCACATTCATTTGGGAGAGTGGTCCATAATCCTCCTTTATCTGGTTTTGGAAACAGGGGAATGCTGACCTTATCAAAAGGGTTTGGAAGTTTTCCTTCCAGTTCTACTCTTTGGGAAAGTTTCAGAAGAGGTACTAAATCTTTAAATGTTTGGTATAATTCCCCTGGGAAGCCATTTCACACTGGGCTCTTGTTTCCTGGAGGAGTTTTGATGACTTCTTCGATTTTGTTGCTGACTATGAGTCTCTTCAGGTTTCATTTTCTTTCCCAGTTCAGTTTCAATTGTTTCTATGTTTCTAGGAATGCATTCATTTTTTCAAGACTGCCTGATTGGTTCACATAGAGTTGGCATCCTATGTTCTTATACTTGCCTGTATTTCCTTGGTGTTGGGTATGATGTCTCCTGCTTGATTATGATTTTATTTATTTGGATCCTTTCTGTGTTCTTTTTAGAAATATGACCAGAGGAATATCAATTTTATTAATTCTTTCAAAGAAGCAGCTCCTAGATTTGTTGATTTCTTCTACTATTCCATATCCTAGAGTCCCAGCAGGTGCTGAGTTAGAGCCTGGTTTCTGACCTCCCTGCTGGAGTCAGGGATTCAGGGCCTGTGCCTTCAGTCTCTGGCCGTGGCAGTTCCCCCAGACTCCAAAAGGGGGCAGATGACTTAAGGGAGGAGACCTCTCAGTGGTACAAGACAAGGGAGCAGCAGGCAAAGACAGGGGGAACCAGCTGCTTGGAGATAAGGAGAGGAAGTGAGGGCTGCAGAGCACATGAAAGCATCTGGCAATATCTGCACGGGTTTTGTTGTTGTTGTTGTTGTTGTTTTTAAGGATTTTAAAGGGAAGAGTCAGGGCCATTCTGTTACTTGAACTCAGTCCAGAGAATCCAGAGCTTCCACTGAGACCATGTTCTACTTCCTGCCCTGGTTCCTAAGTCCTCTGGGCCTCAGTTTCCTCATGTCTAAGCTAAGATTGGTATTTACATTCTCCCAATTCCCTTCCTGCTCAGTTTCTGAGGAGGATCTGAGGTGCCCGTTTAGTAGCTCTGGGGACTGCAGCTGAGACCTGACTCAGGCCCTTCTCTGTGTGTCCCCTGCAGGAGCCTGAGCTGGACCTAGACTGAAAACTGAGCATGGAGGGAGCAGATGGAAGACAGAACATCAGCAGGCTTGGGGGATGAGAATAACCCAAAGAAGGATAAGGCAATGGTGGGGCAAGTGGTTGCCAATGGAGGTAAGAACAGGGACAAGTCGAGTTCAGAAAAATCAGGGTAAACTGAGGAATGCATACAGCAGTAGCCATCTCTGCAAGGACCAGCCTGAGCTGACCACTGAGGACTAGGGTGTAGCTTAGCCCACAGTGAACATGTGCACTGCCAAGGAGCCCCAAACGCTGGATCAGGATTTGATTGTACTGCTGGGAAGTACCAGCTCCAAGAGGAGGAGGATGTGACCACGAGGTTCATCCAGAGAACCCTAGCTTCAACCTTGGAGCTGCCCACACCGTGGCTGCTTTCCAAGTAAGCGTGGGCTTAGGGGGATCAAGGATGCTTGGATAAGGGTTGGAGATGTCTATTCTTACTGCAGTGAGTTCTACTTAAAGTCAGGAAGGGTCAGGGTAGAGGCCCTTCCATCTGAAGCCACATGATATTAATAAATTATTATTTTTATTTTTTTTAAGTGGTTTATTTGCCTAACATTTAAAATCAAAGCTGACCATCAAACGAGGAGATGTACACCTATTCCCCAACTGCCCTTCAATGCCATAGAGCATAGGTGCACAGACATTAACCCTTGGGGACAGCGTGTAAGGCAGAAACATCTAGAAAGACCCTCATTTGAAGGCAGAAACTCTCCATCTCATGGAGCTGAGCCTGCCTCTCAGTGCATTGTTTGGCTTTTTGCTTTAAGGCCTCCAACTCTCCCTTGAAGATGTAACACTTTTACTTCACCTGGAGGATTTCTGCCAAGGACTCCACATAGCTCAAGGCCTGGTTCTCCTGCACAACTTCCTCCCATTGCCCCTCCTCATTTCCTGCCATGAATTTGAAAACAAAGTGTTCAAACCCCTGGCTGTTTCATCTCCCAGGGCATGCTGTATTTTCTTTCTCAGGAGGAGACCTCCCCTCAAAATGAATAATGCAGAGAGAGCAGGCCACAAGGATCTCAGCCTGAAGGACATTGAAAGTAAGAGACTCAAATGCTCACTTCTCCATAGAGATGAAAGGCATGCAGTCATAGATTTTTGGGTCAAGTTGGTGTCCCAGTGGCTTCTGCGTCCCATGCTCTTCTGGGATGGAAGGCTCATGGTTTGGAAGCTCCCAGGTCTCCATGGCTTCATTGGACAAATTGGTGCAATGTTGAGGAGGTTTGGAGTGACGCCTGCTGGAAAGCCTTGTGTTTGAGTGCCCTGTACTTTTGGGAGAAGGAAGGATCTGTGTGCAAGGAAACATGCTGAACTCACTGTCCAGGGGCCTTCTTGGCCTAGTGCAGAGCTGCATTGTTGGTCTCCAGGTCCAAGGGTACCTGGCATACTGACTGTCAACATTGCTCTTCAGCCCATTAGAAAACATAGTTGTTCTCCAGGTCCAAGGACACATGGGAATCCTGTTGCCAAGGTGGTCACGTGGCCAAGCAGAGAGCTGAGTTGCTGGTCTCTGGGTCCATGGGCACATGGTGAGCCTCCTGTTTATGTGTCTCCTTGTCCTAGCCCAGATCTCATTTCTTGGGCTCAAGGGCATATGTTTAGTCTACTATCACAGTACCTGCTTAAGCCACCAGACAGCTCACTTTTTGGTCTCCAGGTCCAAGGGTACTTGGTGAGCCTTTTGTCAAGGTGTCCCATTCGCCTGGCAAAGAGCTGCTTTTTTGGTCTCAAGCTCCAAGAGCACATGGTAAGCCATAGGTTTAGGTGTCTGCTTGGCTTAGCTCAGAGCTCCTTGATTGGTCTCCAGGTCCATGGGCCCATGGTGAGCCAGCTGTACAGGTGCCAGCTTGGCCTAGTAGAGACCTGATTTTGTGGTTTCCAGGTCCATGGGCCCATGGTGAGTCATCTGTGAAGTCGCCTGCTTGGCTTATCACAGAGCTGCATTTTTGGTCTCCACGTCCAAGGACACATGGTTAGCCCCCTGTCAACATGCATGCTTAGCCCATCAGACAGCTCAGTTGGTGTCCAGGTTCAAGATTACATGGTGCACCTGAATTCCAGGTGCCTGTTTGGTGTAATAGAGAGCAGAATGGTTAGTCTCCATGTCCAAGGGAACATGGGGACCTGGCTCTCCAGGTGCCTGCTTGGCCTCACAGACCTCTCAATTGTTGGTCTCCTGACCCAAGGGCACATGGTGAGTGGGCTGGCTAGGTGCCTGCGTGGACTAGTGGAGAGCTGAGTTTTTGTACATGGGTACCAAGGCCCATGTTAATGCTTTTGCTGAACGGAATCATTTTCCTGATACAGAGCTGAAATACAGGACTCCTGGTTTCTTCACACCTGTCAAGCCCGTTCTCTGAGCTTACTTGCCTTGTGCTCCATTGGGCTGTCCAACATGAGGTATGGAGGCTCCTTATCCACCCAGTGTCTATGTGACTCATCTGCCCAGTGTGAAATGGGATCAGAAGGCTCCCAGTCTTTGGGTTCCTGGCAGGTCCTCTGTTCTGAGGTCTGAATTTCTCTTTGTTAGGCCTTGTTTGAAGATTAATGGTTTGTGGGCTCTGGGTTAGCCAGGTTTCTGGGGAATTATTTTGTCCACTGCTGAGCTGTTTCAGACAGTCCATGGACTGAGGGCCATTGTTCCAATGACTAACGATGCATACAGAGATGTGGTGATTCCTTTTCCCAGTACCTACTTATTTCATAAAATTCCCTCTCTACCTGGTGTCTCCAGACATTCCACACATTGTGCACATCTGGGTCGGCTGGATGTTCAGAGCACTCGTGTGCCCTGTGCTGAGGGAGGTTGGAGGGCTCCAGAGTAGTAGTGTGTCCAGTGCTCCCTCAGGACTTGGACTCAGCTTTCCTGTACTGGAGACACATGTGACCCCAGAGGCGAGGGGGCCAGCTGGATGAGAATCCATGGAACTCTGGTAGCCAGTGTTCCACTCCCACGTGTCAAATGACAATGTCTTCCTGAGGACCTGGGCCAGCATCCTAGTGTGAAATGGGTCACCGTGTTCAGGTTCAAGGACTCTCCAGACCACAGAGGGGCACAAACATTGGTGCCAACATGAAGTTGGTGTGTAGCATATTGCAGAGAGGCCCAGGGCAGGAGGAGTGGGCAGGGGGCTTGCCATGGGCAGGGGCAGGGAACAGGGCAGAGAAGTCAAGAAAGAGCAGGAAGAGCTGTGAGTGAGCCACCATCTCTCTCCTCACTGCAGCCTGGGCTGTTGCCAAGCTTTTATAACCGCCCTGGGGCATCACAATGCCTTCTTCATGTGATGTCACCACCATGTGTTGTCACCACTATCCGCTGGCCAATCACCAGGGATTTCTCATGCTGGCCTCATTCTGGTGACCAACCACCAGGCAAGTCAGCTGGCCAATTACTGATGGCTTTCTCAGTGACACCCCTGACTGATATCATCACCTGGAAACCATGTTTCAAAGGAAAAGAGGTAAACAGCCCTTCAAGAAGAAAAATTAATATTGGGGTTGTATTTATACTGATGGTCATAGTGAGGCTGAAAGACTCAACCACTACAAAGGTAAATGTGCCACACAGAGGCACCATTAATTAGAAAACTGACATGGATATTAATGAAGATACGGAGCATTAGACCCCATGAAAGGTCACAGTTGTATGTAAGTCAGACAACCTGGCCATAGAGAAAATGCTACAGTCAACTCCTCCATCAAATCTTAAGTAGTGAGTGGAGAAAACGGTAGGTATTATGTTTAGTACATCTTCCAACCATTATCGTCAACCTGGAAGGGATGAAGCTGTGTCACCAGTAAGTATCTGCTTGCCAATAACATAGTGGCATTCCGCTCTCATAGAAGGGGGGTGACAAAATCCACCCTGCCACCAGGTTCATAGTTTTCATGTCCAGCATCCAAACAGAAAATTCTGGGAGCAAGAATTAAATTGTTTTCCTCCCTCATTACAACTACATACTTATTAATTCAATCTGAAAACTCAAGAAATCAATCAAAGTTGTGATCATATAAATGCTGCACGGCTACAAGTAGAAAAATGACCACCATTTGGAAGGCAGGAGGATGGAGACTTGAATCTGGTGTGGTAGAGCTGACGATACCGTGGAGGGGAGGGAGTCTGTTTCAGGAAGATACTACAAAGTATTATAAACAGCTGGGTGCAAAAGCAGAACTTTTCAAAGTCTGGATAAAGAAGATGTGGTACATAGATACAATGGAATATTACTCAGTGACCCCCCAAAAAACTTAAATCTTGTCACTTGTAATGATGCGTATGGAACTAGAGAGTATAATGTTAAGGAAAAGAAGTCAGTCACAGAAAACCAAAAGCCAAATGATTTCTATCATTAGCATAATATAAAAACACAAAACCAATGAACATAGGAGAAGGGGAGAAAAAATAAAACCAGATGCATAGAGAGAGGGAGACAAACCATAAGAGGCTCAATACTGGGGAACAAACTGATGGTTGCTGGAGTGGAGGTAGGTGGGACATGGGATAGCTGGGTGGTGGACATTATGGACAGCATTTGATGAAATGAGCACTAGATATTATACATGACTGATATATCACTAAATTGTACCCCTGAAACTAAAAAAAAAAAAAAAAATGTTTTCAGGGGCATTCCATAGCTCTTCCCCACCAGCTCATAGGAAGTTCCCACAAATTTCTTGTTAAAGAGTGAGCTGTCAGAGGGCGCCATCTCATCCCTGTGCAGATACACAGGCTCTAGAGCTCAGAGGAGAGAGAATATGAACAGAGAGGTACTCTCAAAAAATGGGAGCAGATGGTCTACCCAATGTGGACCATGAAGGGAAGAAGAGCATGAGGCCTGGGACTGAACACCAACCAAAAGGGAACACAGGGAAAAGGTGGCAACAGGTTCTGAAACAGAAATCTGCAAAGAAATGAACTAGAAGTAAATTAGCACAGAAGTGAGAAGTGGGGCCTTCCCAAGAGACCAGTTATCTTTTGCCCCTAGACTGGTGGAGTGAGAATCATTCCAGCTGGATTGCCTTTGGGTTTCTGTCCCTCTCAGAAAAACCCATTCCTGTTATCTATGTATACTTTCTGACTCATTAATTTTTTTGAAGGTAATTGACACACTATATTCTGTTAACATCAGGTGAAAATTATAATGCTTGGACAAGTTTTTACCTCATATTATAATGAACATAAGTGTAGCTACCACCCATCACCAGAGACACTATTCCAGTGCAATTGATCATATTCCCTATGCTGTGCCTTTCATCCCCATGACTTATCCAACCCACAATGGGAAGACTGTATCTCCTACACCCCTTCACCTATTTCTTCCATGCCCCCCTCACCTTCTTTCTGAGAACCATCTCTTTGTTATCTATATTGAAATTCTGATTCTGCTTTTTGTTTGCTTGTTTATTCACTTGTATTGGTTTTCAGAATCCAGGCAGGAGTGAAATCCTCTAGTGTTTGTGTTTTCGTGTCTTACCTATTTCACTTTCGTGTATGCTGTCCGGGTCCTTCCATACTCCAAAGGACAAAAATCCCATCCTTTTCAAAGGCTGAGTAATTTCCCATTTCTTCTAGGTTGCTTAACTTATTGGCATATAGTTGCTGATCATAATTTCTGATGATTGTTTCCATTTCCTTGGTGTGAGTCGTGATCTCTCCCCTTTCATTCAGATTAATAAAATTCTTAAGAATGCTGCCTCGGTGGGCCATGAATAAAACGGTTCAAGGATCTACTCAGAAAGTAAAATTTTAGGGAATAGAGTAGATGTGTGGGGACAAGTGTCGCATTGTGGGAGAAAATTTCCTGCATTTAACAGCACCTAATGAGTTCTGGGGAATCAATCCTGACCCTAATCATGATTCTAGATGCCAAATAACAAAGCAAACTACTTACTTCCATTGGCTGGAGAGAAACAGGAGGCCCTTAATACACATAAAAACTGTAAAGTGGCTCTGCCCATAGCATCAAGCAATAAAAACATCACTTGGCTGGTGGCCCAAGAAGGGTCTGATTGAGTTTGTACAGTGTCCCCTAGGTCTTGGGGAAGAAGTTTGGGGTCTTGAAGTTGCAGGTGGGTGCATTACACAATCTTGGGAAAACATATATAGCACAATTTTGGGTCCATGGACACTAAATATTTAGTCCATGATCTTTAGTCATTCATTCTTTCACAGATGATCCAGTATTGGCTTCAACCAAAAATGACTTTTCTAGTCTTAGAAATACCAAGCAGTGCCTGGGTGCCTCAGTCAGTGAAGCATCTGACACTTGGTTCCAGCTTATTCAGGATCTGGTGCTAGTGGGATCAAGACCCGAGTTGGGCTCCAAGCTCAGCAAAGAGTCTGCTTTAGCTTCTGTCTCCCTCTCTGTCCCACTCTGTTCTCCCAGCTCACACTACTCTTTCTCCTTCAAATAATTAAAATCTTTTAAAAAATTCTGATGCTCACAAATACGCAGATTTAAACACATCCTCTGATGACTTTGATGAATAACAAGGTGGAGCACCTTTTTTTTCCCAACAGAGAGCAGAATTGTAATTCAGGATGTCAAATGGAAGAGGTGAGTATGATCATATCATCCCAACAACCAAATGTAAACAGGTAAAAGAAGGAATGTTTTCAATATGTGTCATGTACACAATGATTGGTTGGTTATAAACAACTTGATATAAATCCATGTTTATATTGACCTAAAGATTCTGTCCAAAAGGCAGAGCACTAGGAAACAAAAACTGGCCTGATAGTCATTCTCTATCTAACCATTAGATAAACCTAAATCAAACACATTTAAATCTGTTTATGAGCCACGTGATAGCCCATCAAGGGTGAACTTCAGGTGAGACACCTAACACTGAATGGATGTTTTGATTTCTTTGAGACAGGTTACCTGAGCCACAGAAAATGTGACCTTGTGAGTTACACTGGTGAGCAAGCTTTACCTGATAGGATGTTAAGATAAGTTCAGTGACTAAAGAGGTAACTTAAATTTGCTACACACATCAATAATTACTTAAGTCAGAGATCTTCACTATTCCTTGTGGGAATGAAGTTGACACAAAGACTACAGATTCTGTTGCAGAATCAGGACTCGATGCTTATGGATTGATGGCCACCTAAGTCAGATTTGAAGTAGGAACTATTGTGTCTTAAGGCAGCTGAGTCACACAACTCAGTAACACACAGCCCTCAGCCTGCCACTATTATTTGTTTACCTGCTGCTGGTGTCATTTTATAAGATATCACATCAGAAATGAGAGAAATCAGATTTGAGCACAAACTCATGGCATTTGATGGATATATCATTGCATACTGTTCCAAAGTTTCTGTCAGTACATTATAATGGCAATACATTATTGAAGACTCAATTAAATTATAAGAGAGAACATCAGCCTCTAAATTTTACAACTGTGGTGTTATAGCTAAACACAAGATAAATTGGCAGCCTTGCCAATTGCCTGGTTACTCTCAAGGAAATTGTATTAATGGACATACAAAACATTTCACATGTATTGGTCAACAAGACTCTGTACAATGTGCCCAGCCACAGGACTGCATGTGGGTTAGATTATTCCTTTTCCTTGGGCTTCTGAGAAAAGTGCAAGGTAATGGAATCAGATCCTTCTCACCTGACAAATACCTAAATCTCCAAAGATACAGTCACTGCCAGATCAAGCTTGAATCTGAAATGCAGTTGCTTGCATCAAGATCCAACATCCATACATAAAACTCAGGAGTGATTTGTTTGATCACAATGCCTAACTGAAATGTGAAAAGTGGTCTCATTTGTAATAGCATGAATCTTGAAATACTGAGGGACAGATCTGACTGATAATCACAGAGAAATAAATGAAGCCTTAGAAAATAAAGAGAACTTCCATATTTGGGGGTGACAAGATTCAATACTGTTCAAACATAAATTGCCCCCGATTGAATTTCAGCCTGTATCTCTGGTCGAAAATGACCAGTTGATTTTAAAATTCACATAAAAGTATAACTGAGCTCATATGGCCAAACACTTGGGAAACAACGAACCAAGTTTGAGGGTTAGGTGCACCTCATATGAAGAACTATCTTGAAGTTATCATAAGTAAAACAAATTGGTATTGTTTTGCACAATAGAATCACTTGAGATTTGTTTAAACACCACATGGAAATTTGGAAACATTTTCCATGTTTCAGAATAGAATGTGTAATGAGCTCCTATATACCCATCACCCAGTTTAAACAATGATCAAATTGTGAACAAATTTATATCCTCTATATCCCAAGCCACTCTCCTCCCCAATTATTTTGAAACAAATTCCAGACACCTTATCTATTATTTTATCTGTAAATATTGTAGGATGTATCCGTAGAGTTTTTCCTTTGTTTATTTTAACAATCAGTATTATTGTTCTCAGTGAATCTCTTTAAAAAGAGATTCCTGGGCCCTATATCTAAATCAGAATCTGAGAGTTTTTCTTAGGCATATGTAAAAGTTTCTGTAATTCTAATGCATCCAGTCAGGCACAGTGCATTGCCTTAAGAATATGGAGATAAAGGTTTTTACTTATGACTCTTCCTTCTGTCATGAGAAAACCCCTTCAATTGTTTCTATGTTTACTTGAGTTTATGCTGCTCCTGGTGTATCACAGTACGTTTTGAGGACTATTGAGAGACCATATGAAAGGTAGACTACCCTAGCCATTTTCAAAGTAAAGCCCAAATGAATAAGTTAATCTTTTTTTTAACCTACATTATTTTATTTGGGGATGTTTTTACTTGATACAGTACAGTCCTATTTGCTAGAGTTATTTAAATCAATCTGAAGTGGAGAACAGCAAGCTGTAAGAGACCATACAGTGAATACTTTAGACCTTGTGGACCATACGGTCTCTGTCACAACTCTTCGGTTTTGCTTAGCATGAAAGCAGCTATACATAATATGTAAATGAAAGAGCATGGCTATTTTCCAAAGAAGTTTATTTATAAAAGTTGGCCATAGTCTGCCAACTCTTGTTCTAAAAGATGGTAATGAAAGAAAACTAAGTAAGTCTTTTTTTTTCCTTTTTATTTTCATCCTACAGACCTTATTTGATATTGGAACCGCTTTTCGAAAAGGAAGCTTTGTTTTTGATCGGATGCTCCTTGAGCCTCCAGAATTTTCATCCCCACTCCTGAAATAATTAGTATATGCCTGGCAGAAGTGAGCAAGTAAGATATCATAACCACTTCTCAAAAATTAAGACAGTGGGGGCACCAGGGTAACTCAGTGGGTAATGCCTCTGCCTTAGGCTCAGGTCATGATCTCAGGTTAATGGGATGGAGCTCCACATCAGGCTCTCTGCTCAGTGGGGAGCCTGCTTCCTCCCCTCCACACCCCTGCCTGCCTCTCCCCCTACTTGTGATCTCTCTGTGTCAAATAAATATATAAAATCTTAATTTTTTTTAATTGAGAAACTGGGGCACCTGGGTGATTCAGTGGGTTAAAGCCTGCCTTCAGTTCAGGTCATGATCCAGGGTCCTGGGATGGAGCCCCATATTAGCCTATCTGCTCAGCGGGGAAACTGCTTCCTCCTCTCTCCTTGTCTCTCTGCCTACATGTGATCTCTTTCAATTAAATAAATAAAATATTTTTTAAAAATTAAGAAACCAATGATATCATTTTTCCATACTTTTAATGTCCTTTTTGTAACCAATTAGCCAAAATGAATTTTATGAATTTACGAATTTCAGTGTCTCTAACTTGCATTACAACTGATAATTCAGAGCTACTCGTATTTACATGTGACAAATTCCTGGCTAACTTTATTGTTTTGTTTTGTTTTAATTTTTTATAAACATATATTTTTATCCCCATATGAGGAAGTGGTGATTTAACTTTATTGTTTTTTATGGAGGCATACTTTTTTTCATATTTTTTTCTCTTAAGAGAGACTCAGAAGCATATCATAATTGCCTGCCTGTGGGTTAATCTGGTACAGGGAGCAGTAAACCTCTCCCACCTCTGTTTTGAAAGGGAGATCCTCAGGCTCTGAAAGGGTGAGGGATCTATGCAATCTCTAAAGTTAGGCTGTGTTTTGAGCAACCGTTGAGCATAAGCCATTTGACCATTTGGTCCTAGATGGGTTATTTCTCTATATTATATTCAAAATCTGATTCAGTTGCTAACTTCAAGGCTTACTCATCCTTCCCAGAAAACTAGCACCTCTCTCTGCCCTAGGGAAGAGAGTAGCCTTTTAAGAGTTCCTGGGTCACAATTTAGGGGTGACCTACTTCTTCTTACAGCTCCCTGGGGACAAAGAGTTTGTAACATGGCAGCAGGATTTGGAGGATTCCATAAAGCCCACACTGCAGGCCGGGCTCACTGTTATCCGCTGGTTTGAAGGGGTCACGGAGGTCTTCATTTCTGGGTCCTTCAACAATTGGAGCAGCAAGATTCTACTGATTAAGAGGTGAAGACGAGTGTCTTGGTTGAGTCTACAGGGTCCAGGAGTACAGATTTTTCTACTCAGGAGAGAGACCTGGCTGGACCGCTCTTCTCCACCCACTAGGGACTCTCTAGGACGTTTTCTGTAGCCAATGACTACATCTGTGGCTTTTTTTTTTAATCTCATAGTGAGTCATAAATGTATAACCAGTTAGAATGGCATTGCCTCAGAGTAACTTGTCATTCAGCTTTGTGGGTACATTCTTTAGGATTGTGTTAACACAAGTCCTGCCTATGCCTGTGGGAAGTCATCTGTAACTGGCTGAGCCCACTTTTTCCTTGTTCTGACTTCTGCACTAAAAGCACGATTGATGTTCTAGGTAGTAATGTAAGCTGTTGCTTGCAGAGCAATAATGAACTACTTGGTAATCAGAATGGCCCTTTTTCAGTAGGTTATTTTTCAGAAAGTGCTCACCCAAATATGGAAAATGGTACCATAAGACACTTCCTGTATTCTGAAGCTACCTGCTCTCTTCTTTACACTTGTGAAAGATCTGATCCTACTGAAGCAAATTAGTTGTACTAGAGTGAATCATTTTGGGAGATTAACATCTTTTATTCTTTTCCAGATATTAAGAACTAAAGTTATTGGGAGAAGCTGGCAAATATGTGCTCAAGGTGATACAGAAAAGGAAAATGGGTGTATACATTTTATATTCCAGTGGGGAAAATCACCTAGGAATATGGGAGATCACTGTTGTACGTTGTGAGTGTCTCATGGTTTTTACATTGACATTCTGTCTTATAATAGGAACTTGGCTTGTTTAACCTTCTGTTTTCTTCTGTAGCCATAATGACTTTGTGGCCATCTTGACCTTCCTGAGGGAGAGCACCAGTACAAGTTCTTCGTGGATGGACAGTGGATTCATGATCCATCAGAGGTAAGGCCTTGATCTCCAAGGGTAACCATTAACTGAACTTTGTCCTTTTGGCTATTATTCCCCTTGGTGTCAAACATCATTGCTCTCAGGATTGATGGGCTCCTACACAGGAGGGTTTCTCTCTTGATTAAAGGTGGAGGTGCCCAGCATGATTATTTTTTTTAAAAAGAGAGTTAGATGGAAGAGATTAATTTAAAACAGGGTATATGATGCTTTCCTTTCATTGTTTCAACCTGTGCTTACCCATCAGCTTGCCACGATTAACAATTTGATCCATGTCAAGAAATCTCACTTTGAGGTGTTTGATGCTATAAAGCTAGATTCAATGGAAAGCTTGGAGACATCTTGTAGAGATAATTTTGTAGTATTTGCTCTTTCTTTTTTTTTTTCTTTTTTCTAGTTTTTTTTTAATTTTTTATTTTTTATAAACATATATTTTTATCCCCAGGGGTACAGGTCTGTGAATCACCAGGTTTACACACTTCACAGCACTCACCAAAGCACATACCCTCCCCAATGTCCATAATCCCACCCCCTTCTCCCAAACCCCCTCCCCCCAGCAACCCTCAGTTTGTTTTGTGAGATTAAGAGTCACTTATGGTTTGTCTCCCTCCCAATCCCATCTTGTTTCATTGATTCTTCTCCTACCCACTTAAGCCCCCATGTTGCATCACCACTTCCTCATATCAGGGAGATCATATGATAGTTGTCTTTCTTTGCTTGACTTATTTCGCTAAGCATGATACACTCTAGTTCCTCCATGTTGTCGCAAATAGCAAGATTTCATTTCTTTTGATGGCTGCATAGTATTTCATTGTGTATATATACCACATCTTCTTGATCCATTACTCTGTTGATGGACATCTAGGTTCTTTCCATAGTTTGGCTATTGTGGACATTGCTGCTATCAACATTCGGGTGCATGTACCCCTTTGGATCACTACGTTTGTATCTTTAGGGTAAATACCCAATAGTGCAATTGCTGGGTCATAGGGCAGTTCTATTTTCAACATTTTGAGGAACCTCCATGCTGTTTTCCAGAGTGGCTGCACCAGCTTGCATTCCCACCAACAGTGTAGGAGGGTTCCCCTTTCTCCACATCCTCGCCAGCATCTGTCATTTGCGAGGATGCGGAGTATTTGCTCTTTCTTGATGTGTTTCTTTGTAATGCATATTTCTTCCCAAGAGTGGTTTTGTTTCTCATTTTCTCAGGAATCCTCTGAATCACATATGTGTTTATATACATGTATACACACACACACATACATAAATATATATATATATACATATATATATATATATATATATGTAATATATGTAAGTGTGTGTATACACACATATTATATATAAAGTCGTTTCTATATATATCTTTGTCTTCTATATCTATATATATCTTTGTCTTCTAAACATTTAGGTCTTGTCTGACAGGGAAAAAAAACTCAGTCTTTCAAAGTTTTAACCAAGATCTACAGCAAGACATTTGTTTTACACATTGGAACCTATTCTCTCTCTTCCCATCTCTCTCCCGGTCCCCATCTCTCTCCCTCTCTTTCTGTCTCACACACACACACAAACACACACATGCACACTGTAAGACAAGTCTCAGCAGAATGTCTGTCTTTGTTATATGTGATACACTCTATTTTCTATTTTATCCTTTCTTTCATGAGCCACTAATGGGTTATAGACTACAGTTTAAGAAGCAGTTTCTAGCAATATTTCTTTTTTTATTTATTTTTTATTTTTCATAAACATATATTTTTATCCCCAGGGGTACAGGTCTGTGAATCACCAGGTTTACACACTTCACAGCACTCACCAAAGCACATACCCTTCCCAATGTCCATAATCCCACCCCCTTCTCCCAAACCCCCTCCCCCCAGCAACCCTCAGTTTGTTTTGTGAGATTAAGAGTCACGTATGGTTTGTCTCCCTCCCAATCCCATCTTGTTTCATTGATTCTTCTCCTACCCACTTAAGCCCCCATGTTGCATCACCACTTCCTCATATCAGGGAGATCATATGATAGTTGTCTTTCTTTGCTTGACTTATTTCGCTAAGCATGATACGCTCTAGTTCCTCCATGTTGTCGCAAATAGCAAGATTTTATTTCTTTTGATGGCTGCATAGTATTCCATTGTGTATATATACCACATCTTCTTGATCCATTCATCTGTTGATGGACATCTAGGTTCTTTCCATAGTTTGGCTATTGTGGACATTGCTGCTATAAACATTCAGGTGCATGTGCCCCTTTGGATCACTACATTTGTATCTTTAGGGTAAATACCCAATAGTGCAATTGCTGGGTCATAGGGCAGTTCTATTTTCAACATTTTGAGGAACCTCCATGCTGTTTTCCAGAGTGGCTGCACCAGCTTGCATTCCCACCAACAGTGTAGGAGGGTTCCCCTTTCTCTGCATCCTCGCCAGCATCTGTCATTTCCTGACTTGTTGATTTTAGCCATTCTGACTGGTGTGAGGTGATATCTCATTGTGGTTTTGATTTGTATTTCCCTGATGCCGAGTGATATGGAGCACTTTTTCATGTTTCTGTTGGCTATCTGGATGTCTTCTTTGCAGAAATGTCTGTTCATGTCCTCTGCCCATTTCGTGATTGGATTATTTGTTCTTTGGGTGTTGAGTTTGCTAAGTTCTTTATAGATTCTGGACACTAGTCCTTTATCTGATACGTCGTTTGCAAATATCTTCTCCCATTCTGTCAGTTGTCTTTTGATTTTGTTAACTGTTTCCTTTGCTGTGCAAAAGCTTTTGATCTTGATTAAATCCCAATAGTTCATTTTTTCCCTTTTCAAGTTTTCATTCACCTTTTGGCAGTTTCACCTAGCTGAGATTAGGTCTGTCTGGTTTGCTTGTTTAGTTGCCTCTGCATTAGCTTAATTCTGCCAGTTTGGTAGCTAGGCTGGGTATTCCACAGTTTTATATGGCCCTCCAGCTATGACTGTCTCTGGGAAGAAAGGGTTACAAATCCCCCACAACTCTTTAGTGTGCATGTTAACCGAGGTTTTATAAGTTTTTGATGAAAAAATAAATTTCTTGTTACAGGAAACGACCTGTATCCTTTTGTTTCTCCCAATCTTACTTTTTCCCATGGATTTCATCACATTTGCTACAGCATCAGAAAACTGATTTGTTGGGGGGGGGGTGCGGGGTGGGAGAGACAAGATGGTGGGGAAGTAGGAGGCTCTGCAGCACCCACCGGAGAGCAGACTGAGGCTTCTCTCTGAGAGGGAGGTCAGGGTGCAGTTTGCTTTCCTCTAAACCTACAAAAACCATCAAAAGTGGTCAAGGCGAGAGAGAAAAAAAAAAGTGAACAAACATAAAAAGCTCCAGAGAACAAAAGCCTGAAAAAAACTGGTTTCCTCAGAGCCTACCCCCTTGAGGGGAGTAGGAGGACTTAACATGGGGAATATCATTGCCTGAAATCCCTCGTGGCAGGCCCCTCCCCCAGAAAGCCAACCAGGAAAGAAAAAAAAAAAAAAACTACAAGAGAACAACCACCACTACTTCATAGGGCAACTTTTATTTTTAATTCCTTCCCACTATTTTGGTTCATTTTTTTTAATATAGGTATTTTTTAACCTATTTACCATCACAGTGAGATGTCCAGTACATCAAATTCCATAATAATCTAACCTGAACTTTTTGATTCATACACCTGTGTTTTTCTTTTGCATTTCTTTTTTTTTCATTTATTTATTTTCAGCATAACAGTATCATTATTTTTTTCACCACGCCTAGTGCTCCATGCAATCCATGCCCTCTATAATACCCACCACCTGGTACCCCGACCGCCCACCCCCCCGCCACTTCAAACCTCTCAGATTGTTTTTCAAAGTCCATAGTCTCTCATGATTCACCTCCCCTTCCAATTTACCCCAACCCCCGTCTCTCTAACTCCCCATGTCCTCCATGCTTTTTGTTATGCTCCACAAATAAGTGAAACCATATGATAATTGACTCTCTTTGCTTGACTTATTTAACTCAGCATAATCTCTTCCAGTCCCATCCATGTTGCTATAAAAGTTGGGAAATCGTCCTTTCTGATGGAGGCATAATACTCCATAGTGTATATGGATCACATCTTCCTTATACATTCATCCGTTGAAGGGCATCTTGGTTCTTTCCATTTCTATATTTTAAATTTCTTTTTTTAAATCTTAGTTTAGTTTAGTGTAGTTTATTCCTTTTGTATTTTTATTTTCTAATATTCATATAGATTTAAACTTCAAAGTAATCCCATTTCCCCAATCAATACTACGCTATAGGAAAACCAATTTTTAATCCCCCATTATCTTAGGAAAGTTGAGTCCTTTAACAAAGATATCAAGATACATCCAGGAAGAATCAAAACAACCATCCTTGCCCACACTGAGAATTTATAACCACTTTCCCATCTTTTTCTTCCACCAGTGATTCTGTGTTTTTGTGTTTGTCCTGATAGTATATAAATCTTACACTTGGAGTACTTTTTGACGAGGTTCTTCCTTTATTTACATATATATTTTTTTTTCTCTTGTCATATACTTTTATCAGTCTTTTTGTTTGTATACATCGTAAATCTTACCTTGGGGTCCATTTGGGCTGAAACTTCTCTTTTATCTTCCTTTCCTTTCCTGTCTCTCTCACTCTGTTTTTTGTTTTCTTTTCTTTTTTCTATCATTTAGGTGGGGAATTCTGATTGCTCAGAAGCGTTCCAGGGTATACTTTGACTGCACCATGGTTGATACATTCAGCTACATCTGCTCAGTCATTTCTATATAAAATAACTAGGAGGAAGAATGCCCAACAGAAGAAAAATACAGAAGATGGACCTTAGGCAACAGAAATAATGGCTATCAACATAGAAAATATGTTGTAATAAGAATTAAGGATAACAATAATAAAGGCAATAGCTAGATTGGAGAAAACCATGGATGACCAAACGGAATTGATTAGGGCCAAACTGAAAGTGACCAGTGATGATGTTCACAATGTTAGGGCAAAGCTGAAAGCTATCAGGGATGAGGTTTACAATGCTCTCAATGAGTTCCAATCTAATCTAAATTCCCTCAAATTTAGGGTAACTGAGACAGAAGATAGAATTAGTGATCTGGAGGACAAACAGATAGAGAGAAAGGATCAGGAGAAAGCCTGGAACAAACAACTTAGAAGCCATGAAAACAGAATCAGGGTAATAAATGATGCCATGAAACCCTCCAACATCAGAATCATTGGAAACCCTTGAAGGGGAGGAGAAAGAAAGAAGTCTAGAAGATATAGTGCAACAAGTTCTTCATGAAAATTTTCCCAATCTCGGGAATGGAACCAGCGTTCATGTACTAGAGGCCAAACGGTATCCCCCCAAGATTATAGATTCCAAAAACACAACAAGGCACCATAGTCAAATTGAGGAATCATAATTGTAGATATGATCTCTTGAAAGCCACTAGGACAAAGAGGTTCCTTACTTAAAGAGTAAAGACCATCAGAATAACATCAGACCTGTACACAGAGAACTTACAAGCCAGAAAGGGCTGGTAAGATATATTCAGGGCACTAAATGAGAAGAACATGAAGCCAAGAATATTTTATCTTGCAAGACTGACAATCAAAATGGATGGAGAGATAAAGAGTTTCCAAGACAGGCAAGGCTTAAAAGACTATGCAACCACTAAGCCAACACTGCAGAAAATATGAAGGGGGGTTCTATAAAAGAAGAAAAATCCTCAAAATAGCATTGAACATAAATATAGAGTTAATCTATAGAAAGAAAGACTTCAGAGGTAACACGATGTCAATAAAAACGTATCTATCAATAATCACTCTCAATGTGAATGGCCTAAATGTGTCAATAAAACACAGGGTTGTGCACAGGGTTGCAGATTGGATAAAATGACAGGACCCCTCCATATGTTGTCTACAAGAGACCCATTTGGAACCTAAAGATACACCCAGACTGAAAGTGAAAGGATGGAGAAGCATCTGTCTTGCCAATGGGCCTCAAAAGAAGGCCAGGGTAGCAATTCTCATATCAGACAATTTGGATTTTAAACTAAAGACTGTAATCAGAGATACAGAAGGACACTACATCATTCTTAAAGGGACTATCCACCAATATGATCTAACAATTGTAAATACCTATGCCCAAAATATGGGAGCAGCCAATTACATAAGAAAACTGTTAATCAAGATAAAGAGTCATATTGATATGAATACATTAATAGTAGGAGATCTTAACACACAGATCATCGAAGCAGAAAAATCAATTAAAAAAAAAATAAGAGCATTGAATGACACACTGGACCAGATGGACCTCATAGATATATGCAGAACATTCCACCCTAAAACAACAGAATACTTATTCTTCTCAAGTGCACATGGAACCTTCTCCAGAATAGACCACATACTGGGTCACAAATCAGGACTCAACCGATACCAAAAGACTGAGATTATTCCCTGCACATTCTCAGATCACAATGCTTTGAAACTGGAGCTCAATCACAAGGAGAAGTTTGGAAGGAACTCAAACACCTGGAAGCTAAAGACCACCTTTCTTAAGAATGCTTGGGTCAACCAGGAGATCAAAGAAGAACTGGAACAACTCATGGAAACCAATGAGAATGAAGACACTTTAATCCAAAACCTATGAGATACAGCAAAGGCGGTACTAAGGGGAAAATACATAGCCATCCAAGCCTCCCTCAAAAAAATTGAAAAATCCAGAACACAGCAGCTGTCTCTACACCTTAAAGAACTGGAGAATCATCAACAGATCAAATCAACTCCACATATAAGAAGGGAAATAAGTAGGGCAGAGATCAATGAGGTAGAAACCAGAGATACAGTAGAACATATCAATGAAACTAGAAGCTGGTTTTTTGAAAGAATCAATAACATCGATAAAACATTGGACAACCTAATCTAAAGGAAAAGAGAGAAAGCCCAAATTCATAAAATTATGAATGAAAAGGAGAGATCACAACGAACACCAAGGATATAGAAACAGTCATCAGAAGTTATCAACAGCTATATGCCAATAAGCTTAGCAACCTAGATGAAATGGATGCATTCATGGAAACTATAAACTCCCAAAATTGAACCAGGGAGAAATTGACAGCCTGAATTGACCAATATCTAGTAACGAGATTGAAGCAGTGATTCAAAACTTCCCAAAACATGAGAGTCCAGGACCTGATGGAGTCCCTGGGGAATTCTACCAAACTTTCAAATAAGAAATAATACCTATTCCCCTGAAGTTGTTTCAAAAAATTGAAGCAGAAGAAAAATTTCCAGACTCTTTCTATGAAGCCAGCATTACCCTGATCCCTAAACCAGGCAAAGACCCCACCGAAAAGGAGAATTTCAGACCAATATCACTGATGAATATGGATGCTAAGATTCTCAACAAGATCCTAGCAAACAGGATCCAACAGGACATTTAAAAGATTGCACAGCATGACCAGGTGGGATTCATCCCTGGGCTACCAGGATGGTTCAACATTCGCAAATTAATCAACGAGATAGAACAAATCAATAAGAGAAGAGAGAAAAACCACATGGTCTTCTCAATTGATGCAGAAAAGGCATTTGACAAAATCCAGCATCTGTTCCTGATTAAAACGCTTCAAAGTATAGGGATATTGGGAACATTCCTGAACTTCATAAAATCCATCTATGAAGAACCCATAGCAAATATCATCCTCAATGGGAAAAAGCTTGCAGCCTTCCCGGTGAGATCAGGAACTTGACAAGGGTGCCCAATCTCACCACTCTTGTTCAACATAGTATTAGAAGTCCTAGCAACAGTAATCAGGCAACAAAGAGAAATAAAAGGTATCCAAATGGGCAAAGAAGAAGTCAAAGTCTCTCTCTTCACCGATGACATGTTTCTTTATATGGAAAACCCAAAAGACTCCACCCCCAACTACTAGAACTCATACATCAATCCAGCAATGTGGCAGGATATAAAGTCAATGTGCAGAAATCAGTTGCTTTCTTATACACTAACAGTGAAAATACAGAAAAGGAAATTAGAGAATCGATTCCATTTACTATAGCACCAAGAACCATAAGATACCTGGGAATAAACCTAACCAAAGAGGTAAAGGAACTGTACTTGAGGAACTACAGAACACTCATGAAAGAAATTGAAGAAGACACAAAAAGAGGGAAGACCATTTCATGCTCTTGGATTGGAAGAATAAACATTGTTAAAATGTTTATACTGCCTAGAACAATCTATACTTTTAATGACATTCTGATCAAAATTCCACCGGTATTTTTCAATGAGCTGGAGCAAATAATCCAAAAATTTGTATGGAATCAGAAGAGACCAACATGCAACATGGGGGCTTAAGTGGGTAGGAGAAGAATCAATGAAACAAGATGGGATTGGGAGGGAGACAAACCATAAGTGACTCTTAATCTCACAAAACAAACTGAGGGTTGCTGGGGGGAGGGGGTTTGGGAGAAGGGGATGGGATTATGGACATTGGGGAGGGTATGTGCTTTGGTGAGTGCTGTGAAGTGTGTAAACCTGGTGATTCACAGACCTGTATCCCTGGGGATAAAAATATATGTTTATAAAAAATAAAAAAAAAAGAAGAGACCACAAATCGCTAAGGAAATGTTGAAAAACAAAAATAAAACAGGGGGCATCACGTTACCTGATTTCAAGCTTTCCTACAAAGCTGTGATCACCAAGACAGCATAGTACTAGCATAAAAACAGACACATAGACCAGTGGAATAGAGTAAAGAGCCCAGATATGGACCCTCAACTCTATGGTCAAATAATCTTCGACAAAACAGGAAAAAAAAAATACAGTGGAAAAAAGACAGTCTCTTCAATAAATGGTGCTGGGAAAACTGGACAGCTATATGCAGAAGAATGGAACTCGACCATTCTCTTATACCGTACACAAAGATAAACTCAAAATGGATAAAAGACCTCAACATGAGGTAGGAATCCATCAGAATCCTAGAGGAGAACATAGGCAGTAACCTCTTCGATATCAGCCACAGCAACTACTTTCAAGATATGTCTGCAAAGGCAAAGGAAACAAAAGCAAAAATGAACTTTTGGGACTTCATCAAGATCAAAAGCTTCTGCGCAGCAAAGGAAGCAGTCAAAAAAACAAAGAGGCAACCCATGGAATGGGAGAAGATATTTGCAAATGACAGTACAGTCAAAAGGTTCATATCCAGGATCTACAAAGAACTCCTCAAACTCAACACACACAAAACAGATAATCATATCACAAAATGGGCAGAAGATATGAACAGACACTTCTCCAATCAAGAGATACAAATGGCTATCAGACACATGAAAAAATGTTCATCATCACTAGCCATCAGGGAGATTCAAATTAACCATTCTGACTGGTGTGAGGTGATATTTCCAAACTAACAAAAGCCCATGGCCAGACGGCTTCCCGGGGGAATGCTACCAAACATTTAAAGAAGAACTAATTCCTAATCTCCTGAAACTGTTCCAAAAAATAGAAATGGAAGCAAAACTTCCAAACTCATTTTATGAGGCCAGCATCACCTTGATCCCCAAACCAGGCAAGGATCCCACCAAAAAAGAGAGCTATAGACCAATATCCTTGATGAACACAGATGCGAAAATACTCAACAAAATACTAGCCAATAGGATTCAACAGTACATTAAAAGGATTATTCACCACGACCAAGTGGGATTTATTCCAGGGCTGCAAGGTTGGTTCAACATGCGCAAATCAGTCAATGTGATACAACACATCAATAAAAGTAAGAACAAGAACCATATGATACTCTCAATAGATGCTGAAAAAGCATTTGACAAAGTACAGCATCCCTTCCTGATCAAAACTCTTCAAAGTGTAGGGATAGAGGGCACATACCTCAATATCATCAAAGCCATCTATGAAAAACCCTCCGCAAATATCATTCTCAATGGAGAAAAACTGAAAGCTTTTCCGCTAAGGTCAGGAACACGGCAGGGATGTCCATTATCACCACTGCTATTCAACATAGTACTAGAGGTCCTAGCCTCAGCAATCAGACAACAAAAGGAAATTAAAGGCATCCAAATCGGCAAAGAAGAAGTCAAATTATCACTCTTTGCAGATGATATGATACTATATGTGGAAAACCCAAAAGACTCCACTCCAAAACTGCTAGAACTCATACAGGAATTCAGTAAAGTGTCAGGATATAAAATCAATGCACAGAAATCAGTTGCATTTCTCTACACCAACAGCAAGACAGAAGAAAGAGAAATTAAGGAGTCAATCCCATTTACAATTGCACCCAAAACCATAAGATACCTAGGAATAAACCTAACCAAAGAGACACAGAATCTATACTCAGAAAACTATAAAGTACTCATGAAAGAAATTAAGGAAGACACAAAGAAATGGAAAAATGTTCCATGCTCCTGGATTGGAAGAATAAATATTGTGAAAATGTCTATGTTACCTAAAGCAATCTACACATTTAATGCAATTCCTATCAAAGTACCATCCATCTTTTTCAAAGAAATGGAACAAATAATTCTAAAATTTATATGGAACCAGAAAAGACCTCGAATAGCTAAAGGGATATTAAAAAAGAAAGCCAACATTGGTGGCATCACAATTCCTCATTGCGGTTTTGATTTGTATTTCCCTGATGCCGAGTGATATGGAACACTTTTTCATGTGTCTGTTGGCCATCTGGATGTCTTCTTTGCAGAAATGTCTGTTCATGTCCTCTGCCCATTTCTTGATTGGATTATTTGTTCTTTGGGTGTTGAGTTTGCTAAGTTCTTTATAGATTCTGGACACTAGTCCTTTATAACCACATTGAGATACCACCTTACACCAGTTAGAATGGCAAAAATTAGCAAGACAGGAAACAACATGTGTTGGAGGGGATGTGGAGAAAGGGGAACCCTCTTACACCGTTGATGGGAATGAAAGTTGGTGCAGCCTCTTTGGAGAACAGTGTGGAGAATTCTCAAGAAATTAAAAATAGAGCTTCCCTATGACCCTGCAATTCCACTCTTGTTATTTACCCGAAAGATACAGATGTCGTGAAAAGAAGGGCCATCTGTACCCCAATGTTTATAGCAGCAATGGCCACGGTCGCCAAACTGTGGAAAGAACCAAGATGTGCTTCAATGGACAAATGGATAAGGAAGATGTGGTCCATATACACTATGGAGTATTATGCCTCCATCAGAAAGGATGAATACCCAACTTTTGTAGCAACATGGACAGGACTAGAAGAGATTATGCTGAGTGAAATAAATCAAGCAGAGAGAGTCAATTATCATATGGTTTCACTTATTTGTGGAGCATAACAAATAGCATGGAGGCCATGGGGAGTTAGAGTGGAGAAGGGAGTTGGAGGAAATTGGAAGGTAAGTATTATTATTTTTTTAAGATTTTATTTATTTATTCATTTATTTGACAGAGAGAGGTCACAAGTAGACAAAGAGGCAGGCAGAGAGAGAGGGAAGCAGGCTGGTAAGTATTATTTTTAACCACTGTGTTATAGATAAAGAAACTAAGGCTCAGAGAAGTTCCTAATGCCAGTAAGTACCAGAGGGAGGACTTAGGTCCTCCTATCCTCATTCCATGTTCTTTCCCAGAGATCTCTGGGCCAGGTCTTTCCAAGGTTTTTCTCTCATCTGTTCCTCATTTCTACCAGACCTTTCCTGGAGCCATTGTTTGTTTTCTTTTCTTTTCTTATCTTATCTTTTTTTTTTTTTTAACCTCTCTAGCATCTCTCATATTTAGGCTGTGATCAGCATACTCTGATCACAGAATGTTAATCTGAGAAGCATTCATTGTAGATAACTTAGTGTATGGGAAATTAGGAAGACATATTGGTTTCTCTGTTGGATTTGTTGGGTTCTTTGGATCAGACTGAATTTTGCCTCCTGTAACTGCTCCTTGACTGACAACTGGTGTTCCTGGGCCTACCATCTCCTCCTATGGCATACCCTTGAGCTGTAAGACAGCCAGCTAAAGAGTACCTCTTACTTGGCACATTGCTTCTAACCCAGATCAGGGTCTTGGTTACTGTGATACAGCTTGCCCTTGACCCACCCCAGGTTCTTTCAGAGTGTTTAGGCTGTGTGAGTTGATCCATTGCACTGAGTGTCTTTTCAAGGAAGATTTTTGGGGTCTAGTTTGTTCAAGGATAGAGGGGGATTCTTGGGTCTCCTCTTGATTAGAATGAACTTTTTAAGCTCTTACCTACATTAAATTGAAATTAGACCTTTTTTGGGTCTTGGAAATGGGGAAAAAATCACTCCTTTTTCTTCTCACTGCATTTTAGACTTCTAAAAATAAATATCATGATATCTTTTTTATTCCATGCTAGTTTTAAGCCCAATATTCAAATTTGAGGTAGGAAAGGGAGTAAGAAGATAGAAAAGTAATATTTCTTCAGCATCTACTATGCGTCACGTACTGTGCCAGATAGTCTCCTGTAACCACTTTTATGGCAGGTGTTATCCTTTGTCCTGATGAGGGAAAAAAGGCTTCGAAGCATCAAGTAGATTAAGCAAGGCCACAAATAGAGTAACAGGTGGAGTGAGGATTGGAATTTAAGTTGAACTGAACCAGCCTGTTTCTATCATATCAACTCTCTCTGTTAAAAGTGAGTGACTGTGAAGGACTGGTGGCTGGAAGAGCCACCTGTCCTCTGAACTAATGAATCAGCTGCATGTTTCTTTCTATTGCAGGATAGTGTGATGGTCCTTAGTGCAACCCATTGCTACAAGAAGTATGTCACTACTCTGCTGTAAAAGCCCATCTGAAGGGATGCCTTCCTCTCTCCCAGGATTTAAGAGAAGCATCTCTCTTGCCTTTATGGACTGGACCAGTCTTACCTAAGACTAGTAGGCTAATTTGCTTTGAGGCTGATATGTGTGTTTCAGAGCCTTTGATTAGGTTGCTCTGCTTTTCATTCGATTGCAGATGGGAGCTTTATGAATTCATGGAATTTTTTTAAGAAAAAAACATGTATGTATGTATGTATGTATATGTATACACACACATATATAAATATATATATATATATATATATATTTAATGGAAGCCTCCTTGCTAGCTGTGTTTTCTATGCCTGTTGGGACTCACCAAGACCTGTTTGGGGGAGCTGAAGGGTAAGAACCATTATAGGAAGCTTTTTCTCTAAAATGGATGAAGAGCCAACTCTCAGGATCCTTGTTGGGTAGAGATTCTACCACTGCTACCTTGGCTTTCAAAGTGATGGGATTGTGCCAGACTTCTGTTCCACTTACAGTTGCCTCCTTGCAGGGGCAGGTTTCCCTTGCATGGATTCTCTGTATTCCTAGAGTATGTGGCACAGTCTGATTTTTGTGATATCAGATGCCCCATATGAACCCTTTCTCATCTCATTTCATGCTCTTACTTTGATAACCTCCTTTAGATCCTATACCTGACCCATCCCTAACACAGAAGTCACTGGCCAGTGACCCCTTTCAAAGGCTATGTGAGACCTGACCTACCACACAGATTGGGGCTACCAGAAAGTCTCCTTTTCAGCCCAGCATAGGCCCAGGCCACTTTGTTAGCACTGGTTTTTATTTCTACTAAAGAAACACATCTCAGCATTATAAGAAAGGCTGAGGGCAGAAGTCTACTTTCTTATTTTAGTTTAGTGCCACAGCTTATACTTTCTTGACACATTCCCATAGGTTAGTCCCACCTGGCCTGGCCCTGCTTCCATATTTTCTTTTGAAGAGCAGACAGCTTTGAAGGTGGGAGTGGAACCAGGGAACACTTTAATGTCTTTTATCTTTGGGAGATTTTTATGTGCCTACATTTTTCTTCAATTAAAAAATGCTTTTTTGGTGTGCCTGAGTGGCTCAGTGGGTTAAAGCCTCTGCCTTCAGCCCAGGTCACAGTCCCAGGGTCCTGGGATTGAGCCCCACATCAGGCTTTCTGCTCAGCAGGGAGCCTGCTTCCTCCTCATCTCTCTGCCTGACTCTCTGCCCACATGTGATCTCTGTCTGTCAAGTAAATAAATAAAATCTTCCCCCCCAAAAATGCCTTTCCGTTATTCTTAAGAGACTAAATAGGAAATTTTTAGGCTCTTGATAAATGGTCCCCAAGATTTTCTTCAACAAGAGAGAAATAGTTTAGCTCTCTGTAGTCTTTCATTAATGTGGCCAAACCTATGCACATCACTACACTAAACAGTGTTCTAGAAATAAATTAGGGTTCCTTTGCTGCACCTAAAAATTCCTTCAACTTAGATTCAATAGGCCAAGAAGCAAGAAGATAACCCTGGGGTTCCTAACCATGAGTAGTATTGCTTCCCTGAACCAAGTACAAACAGGAACGTTTTGTTTTTCTCTTTTTTTTAAAGTGTTTGATGAAGAAGTGGGGTCAATGATTCTCATTTGTGGAATGAAAAGTAGCTATCCAATCCACTCTTATGGATCAGAGAGAAAACATTTTTTTCCAAGTATCTGTTGTTCTTCCATTAAGGAAAAATGCAAGTCAAAACTTTCAACAGTGGGGGTGCCTGGGTGACTCAGTGGGTTGGGCCACTGCCTTCGGCTCAGGTCATGATCTCAGGGTCCTGGGATAGAGTCCAGCATCGGGCTCTTTGCTCAGCAGGGAGCCTGCTTCCCTCTCTCTCTCTCTGCATGCCTCTCCGTCTACTTGTGATTTCTCTCTGTCAAATAAATAAATAAAATCTTAAAAAAAATTGTAAAAAAAAAAATTTCTACAGTGAAGGAGGCCAAACTTGATGCTTAAGGGATACCTTGATTGTTAAAATGTGCCCAGCCACACTGAAAGGGCACTCATAGGTCCGTTTAGCTACCTCCTGTCTTTCTTGTTCAAAGCTGATGACACACCTATCTTTTGGTGTGTAGGCCTTAGATCCTAAGAGTAAGGCAGTAGGGCATGTGGTTGTCTTGCTGGGAATGCAGGTTTCTAAGTGTTTTGGTGGTTACTTTCTTAGAGTAAATACTTGAGATATAAAACTTCGAGCTTTAGCCACTCGAGGCCCCTTTCTGCAGCAAAACACTTTTGTGCGAAACCCTTTGTGGTCCCAGGCACGTTTTGAGTGGTGTGTCATTTTAAAAATCCAGGCCAAATCTTATTTAACCAACTCTCAAGATCTACACTGTCTTCAGTTATACTACTGTTTTTCCCCAATACCCATTAGGTAAGTGGGCCACATAGGAAGATTGAAATTCTTAGTTGTTACTTAGAGGATTTTATCACACTACTGTTTCTCGTAAGCAGCATTGACTATGTGTTCATGTATTAAATTTTTTAGACTGATAGATCAGTAGAGTGAGGCAGGAAAAGAGATTCCTTCAGTTTCTCAGCCCCCAGCTTCTGTGAACTAGCTCTGGCTCCAGTGACTGATTATGGTGGCCATTAAACCTTCCTAATCTGGATATGTGCAGAAAGTGTCAGTTTCCTAAGTTCTTTGGTAATCTCCCAGCCAAATGTGAAATGAGAGCCTACCAGCTGGTATGGAATAGGATAGGCAAGGGGAACTGGGCGATGCCTCCTTTAGCACTGTTCCTTCTCTGTACTGCTAATACATTCTTTCACCCTGAGAAGCCTATCACACACAGTATGTCCCCAAGAAACTGTTATAGAAGGTAGAGAGGGAAGGAGGAAGGTAGCCCAGAGTACAACTTATTCATTCTTCTATGCTAGTTAAAAGGGTAGTTTATTTTCTAAAGAAGAAAGCTTGGCAAATTTTGAAAATGAATAAAGGCAGGAAAAAAACAACCTTTTTAGCTTAAAAAAAAACATGGTATTTTTGTTCTTGTTTTTGTTTTTTTGTTTTTTTTTCCTTTAGCTGTTTCACAGGGTCAAAGTTAGAAAATCACTCTTCAGGAGTGCTAATCCTTCCAGAAATACATCATGGTTTGGGGGTTGTGAGGAAAAGGAAGAGTGACTGAGCTAAGGATACTGGGAAATTAAAAGGCTTAAGCAACTCAGAACTAAAAATGGCCTTTTTCTGTCATTAATTAAACAGACATAGCATACTGGTATCATTTGGATCTCATTGTGCAAAGCCTACTGTATAAACATCCCTTGGTCTCTTGTTCCTTTTGTCCACTCTTTCTTCTATATTGTGCTTTACCTTCATCTGTCAAGCTGACTTTACCAGAGCCTCAGGTCAAATATTACCTAAAACAAATGTTTTGTCATCCTGCCAGTCTGGTCATGGTTAAAGCTTGCACTAAGCTTAGAGTTGAATAGGATTTGGTCACGCTAGGTAACACCCCCTATGAGCATGCCTGGCCTCAAGTGTATTGGCTTTTTTTTAAACAATGCTTATATGGTAGAGAAACCCTGTAAAAGAAGAATCCAAGAGAAGATTCTGAGAGGATTATATAAATCCCAAGCCTCCAATTCTTGTCTCTCATAGAACTAATGGATCTGAGATAAAACCTTTGCAAACTGTCAGTACTCCATTTATGCTGCTAAAATGAAGTTAAGTTTGGAAAGAAGTGTTACCTCCAAACTCTTCTTGTATTAATCTGAGTACAAATGAAGGAGACATACTAATGATAGAATCCCCTGCTTTTACTTGGGGAATTAGGGCTTTTAAAATTTTGAGCTCAACTAAAAATAATATGCAATAGTCTATGTTGTGTGTGTTTGAAAAATATTCTATACTTAGAGAATCATAAGTCCTCACATTCTAGTGATTTGGGGAATAGGCATATAAGCAGATACATAGTTTGTTCACACATTATTCTGACACATCCTTAAAACCAAGTCCTTACTGTCTTCTACCAGGGACTGATAGCTTCAGTTACAGATAGAGAACTTGGTAGGGCTAGGGATTAGGAAGACTCGGGATCCTAGGCATTTATTTCTCCTTAAGCATCCACCATACTGGAAGATTGAAGGGCTATCATTTCTGCAGTGATTCTAGACTTCTGGAATAAAAAGTCCAGTCTATTTTTTAAAGTATGACAAGAAAGAAAGAAGTCTCAAGAGTGTCACTTATGAAATCTAATTCTTAGCAATGGAATCCCTCTAAGATTCAAATGTAAATTTTGTCTTGATTTGCCTTTCTCTATTGTGCTTTGAAGTGATTAAGTTTCATTAAAAATTACATTTTTTATTAGTTCCAATGTTAACTGAAATTGAATTAATTGCATTAGAGCACAGTGTTTTCGCACAGTGTTTTCACAGTAAGATTGCTGGGAAGCCACTCTGTGAATTTTGTAGTCAAATTAAGTGGACAAGGGAACCCTATATATCATAATTATTGTATTACATATTTGATCATCTTCTTTTCTGTTCCCATCCAAAGGACACTTACGTTACCTCGATTGTGGTTTTTAGAACAGTTAAAGCTCACTGATGTCCATTAGTCTTATTCGGCATGGTGGGCCTCATAGGTGAGACTTGTTTGAATTTTGGTAAATTGAAGTATGCTGTTTGTTATTTCACTGAAACATTTTTGAATGAGTGCAGCTCTGTCATAAAGGGGATTAAGACTATAATTTGGAAGGGAATTAAATATGTGAGTCCTTTAAATGGTGCTTTTTGTAACCTTTAGTGCCAAGTTAAAGGGATACTTTTCAGCATAAAATGGCATACAAAAATGGATTTTAAATCTTTTCCCCAAATGTCATTTGTCACTGGACTTTGACATGGCTGAAAATTATGTGATGTAACACATACAGACATATGAGGTTTTCCCCAGAAAATTGTTGAATAAAAGTATTATACAGCAATAATATTTGAGTTCATCATTGGTCACTGGTTATATTATAAAGATCTATTGCTCTGGTGGTCTCACAATGTAAAGAATGCAAACTGCCACACAAACACATTTGAATAAAGAGAGGTCATATGTGTGGGACAAAAGTGGTGTCATCCAACCATCTGTCAATTTTGCCTCTTTTCCAGGCTATCCCATCATTAGCTAGAGGAATGTGAACTCAGGGATTTGAAATGTGGCACATCCTTTAAATCTGTGAACTTAGCTATTATCCTGTGCTAGATTTGCTGAGGCCCTAGACTAAGGGTTTTCACCTGTGTGTACATTCATATCACCTACGCAGGTCCTATGAAAATACTGGTGCCCCATCTATTTACCTCCATGCCTAAATAAATGAAAATCTCTGGTATGGGATCTAGGCATCTGTACTAGAGTCCCCAGATGATTATAATGCACATCCAAGGATGAAGATCCGACTTATTCTTACTCTCAGACAGATACTTTATTATATATGAAAGTGGATTGTGTGTTTCATTCTGACAGCAAATCACTCTTCTCATGGCTTTGTTCATGATTGTAACAGGATAATTTTTGTCTTCCATCCCTTTATTTCACAGGGTTCTTACATAGCTGACCTCTAGACTTTGCCCAAAACAACACAGTCAGATTCCCCTATATTTGCCACTCTACAGTCTAAAGTGAGTTAAATTTCCTTAAGGGAGATAAGAGAATGAAACGGGGGTGACTACAGGGTGAAAACAATAGGAGAGGTGATCAGAGAAGTGTGAAGGGGTGAAGTCGGACAGGTGATGAAGACGAGTGATTGCAGACAGAACAAAAGTTCACCTTAACCCCCAGGAGCAGGTCAAGAGACTGACTGCCAACAAGCAAAGTGTTAGATGTGATGCAGACTCAACCTCTGACCCAATGCTCTCCCAAACATCATGCACCATGATCTCTAAAACAGCATGACACCAGAATTCTATCAAAGCCCAAACTTGCATGGGTGTGTGGTTCCTAAAGCTTTTCTTTGGCAAGCTGGCTTGGGGGTCTCATATTCTGTCTCTCATCCTCTGCACCAACAGTTACTCATAACACAGGCTACTCTAAGACCTCATGAATCTCTATGCTTCCCACCACCTGCACCTCACCCCCCACCTCCCCCGCCACTGGCTTACATGGCCAGTGTTCATCTGCAGTGCATATGCAAATCTGGAGTCCTTCCTATCCCTAAGCCCATTCTTTGGCTCCAGGGCAGTTACATTGGCTGAAGATGAATTTCTCCATGCTCTCCTACCATTTGGAATTCTTCAGGCATTCAGTTGTGCTCTGAAGGAGGTTTATGTCTTGAGAGTTTTCTCTTTTCATTGACTTCCTAGGGAGGAGGGCAAGGTTGTCAGAGGTCAGAAGACCTAAGGTCCATATGATTTAGGATGTGTTTAAACCAAAAGTAGGTTTTCACAAACTCCTTTACTACTACTGAACTAGATTCCCTTAACTACAGCTTCCAAAGCCCACCTGTTAGTGATATATTATGATAAGAATATCAGGCAAGAATACTGAACACCTGAAAGAGCCACCAAAATTACTGCAGAACTGTGTACTGGATTCTTGGGGGGAAATCTTAACCCCAGGCTGACTGAGTCCTCAAATCATGAGCTATACCATAGCTTAGCTCTTGCTCTCAGGGATCTTTGTTACAGATCACAATAGTTCTGGGTCAAAATTAGAAAACAGATGTTGTGATAGGAAGTGGGATGGGTGTTTCATTCAATTGGATCTCAGAAAATATTATAGGGACAACCTGAAGATGGTAATTATTTTATTTCCCCAATTAGAAGATTTGGTTCAGAGGTCCTCCAGAAGTGTGACCTAGAGTTAGGATATCTGCAGACAGAGAAGAGGACTTTGACAATCCAAGGATTTACCAAATAAAGAGCCAGTCTGAGCTCAGAATTTTCAGCTATGATAGAGAACTGTAGCAGCAACAGAGTCTAAATGAACTCAAGTTCATGAAATAGGGTCTGTCTAAGTGAACTGAGATCACTAGTATTATTCCCTGTAGCCATTTGATGATTTTGGCCATGAACAGAAGACAGCTTTGCCCAGGCAGAAGGTATTTTGAAGGGGTAAAGTAAAACCAACAAAGCTCTTAGTGGCACATGGTGATAAAGGAAGGACTTAAAAACTTGAGGGGCTTCAGATGCATGGTTAGTTTTCTCCAAAAGATACTTACTGAGGTCTGAACTTGCATGGAATGCTTAAGAGCTAGCACAAAAGGCTTACAAAAGGTGGAGAGAAATCTCCCAAAGTCTGATGATGCTGAGGTGACAAAGACAAATTATAGCAAGGGGGCTCTACTGAAGCACATGGTCCCAAGACACTTGTCATGCATTGGAGTGATGTGGCAGTGGGACACAAAAGAATATTAAAAATTCCTAAAGGAAAATTCTTAAGGGAAAATTCCTTAGCTTTGGAAATCATTTGGCTTCCAAATAACTGCATATGAAAACAAAACTGAAGAGTACCTATAGGAATATGAGGCGCCTGGGTGGCTCAGTCACTTAAGCATCTGCCCTCACCTCAGGTCATGATCTCATGATCAGGATCCTGGGACCCAGCCCCATGTGGGGCCCCCTGTTCAACAGAGAGTCTACTTCTCTCTCTCCCTCTGCCCCCTTACCATTCATACATGCTCTTGTGCAAACTAGTTATTTCTTAAATAAATAAAATCTTTAGGAAAGAAAAAAGAATACCTCTAGGAACAAAAAAATATACAGTAATCAACAAGGTGAACAGTCACAATATTTGATATCCAATAAAAAATTACCAGATTTTTTTTCTGGTCAAAATGAACTGTGGAAAGAACCAAGATTGCCCTTCAATGGACAAATGGATAAGGAAGATGTGGTCCACATACACTATGGAGTATTATGCCTCCATCAGAAAGGACGAATACCCAACTTTTGTAGCAACATGGATGGGACTGGAAGAGATTATGCTAAGTGAAATAAGTCAAGCTGAGAGAGTCAATTATCATATGGTTTCACTTATTTGTGGAGCATGACAAATAGCATGGAGGACATGGGAGGAGGAGAAGGGAGTTGGGGGAAATTGGAAGGGGAGGTGAACCATGAGAGACTATGGACTCTGAAAAACAATCTGAGGATTTTGAAGGGGCGGGGGGTGGGAGGTCAGGGTACCAGATGGTGGGTATGATAGAGGGCATGGATTGCATGGAGCACTGGGTGTGGTGCAAAGATAATGAATACTGTTATGCTGAAAATAAAAAATAAATTTAAAAAAATGAAATAACAGGTATTGGGTTTACCCTCCAACCTAAAACAACTCACCATCCAGACAAAATATATGAAACAATGGTTTTCAGGGAAACCAAGCAGTAAATGACAGTGACCCATGAACTACAGGAAACAAACGAAGTGATCCCTTTCGTTGACTAAACTGCCTTTCTTGAGAATTTCCAGCCCGGTCAACTGCCTGAGTTGAGGACACAGCTAAGAGTCTTCAGAATCCAACACTGCTGGAAGCACATAATGGAGTACTAAGGAGGAGAGAGCTACAAACAGATAGAGCTTAACTGGCGGCAGAGGGTTCCCTTGCGTGTTCAGCAGAGCATTGATCAATGCATGTGAGAAAAACACTTTCTGGGTCTAGAAAAAGAGCCATCAGAAAGAATAAAGAGAATAACACCCAGACCTCACACAGGACCAGAAAGAGTCTCTGTTTCTACCATCCTGATAAATCTCATAATTCATAGAATAATGAGTACAATATTCAGAGGAGTCTTGCCTTAGTTGTGGGAAACAATACCCCTAAACAAAATACTTGTGGTAGGCAGAATAATGATCCTCCAATGATGTTTATGTCCTAATTCCCAGAGTCTATGAATATGTTGGATTACATGCCAAAGAGGAAATAAGACTCCAGATTGAATTAAGGTTGCTAGTCAGTTGACCCTAAGATGGGGGGTTAAGTCTGGATTATTATAGTGGGTGGAACCAATCAAATAAGTGCAAGAGGGAGGTCAGAGTGATACAGTGTGAAAAGGACTTGACCTGTTCTTGCTGGTTTTGAAGATGGAAAAAGAAGATCATAAACCAAGGAATGTGGGTAGCCTCTAAGTACTAGAAAAGGCACGGAAATGGTTTCTCCCATCGAGACTCTAGGGGGAAAAAAAGAAAAGAAAGAAAGAAAGAAAAGAAAAAGGAAAAGAAAAAATAAAAGATAGACATCTTTATTTTCTCCCACTAAGGCTCATTTTGGACTTATGAACTACAGAACTGTAAACTGATAAATGCGTGTGTGTGTGTGTGTGTTCAAGATTTTATTTATTTATTTGAGAGAGACAGAATGAGAGAGAGAGAGAGAGCATGAGAGAGGTGAGGGTCAGAGGAAGAAACAGACTCCCGGCTAATCAGGGAGCGAGGACTCAATCTCAGGACTCCAAGATCATAACCTGAGCCAAAGGTAGTTGCTTAACCAACTGAGCCAATCAGGTGCCCAAATTTGTGTTGTTTTAAGACATTAAGTTTGTTGTAATTTCTCACCGCAAGGATAGGAAACTAATACAGCACTGCTATCATCTCCCTTACACCTCAAACACAAAAGCCATTGGATCAAACTGTTTCCAAGAAATTTAACTGCATCCCATAACAAAGTTAAAGAACATAGACAAAAAATAAATAAATAAATATCCTGTACAAATTAAAATAAAATTTATAATGTCTTGCATCCAGCTTAAAAATATATACACTATTCAGAGCAACAGGATGATCAAAATATAATGAGGAAAAAAAATCCTTGTTTCACGCGGAGGGTGGTTGGGGGGGTAGGGATAGCCAGATGATGGGTGTTAAGGACGGCATTTTTCGGGGCACCTGGGTCTCTCAGTCAGTTAAGCATCTGCCTTCAGTTCAGGTCATGATGCCAGGGTCCTGGGATGGAGCCCCACATCAGGCTTTGTGTTCAGTAAGGGAGCCTGTTTCTCCCTCTTACTCTGCCTGCAGCTCTACTTACTTGTGCTGTCTCTCTCTGTATGTGAAATTAATAAACTAATTAATTAAATCTTTAAAAAAAACAGAGGGCACGTCTTGTGGTGAGCATTGGGTGTTATACACAACTAATGAATCATTGAATACTACATCAGAAACTAATGATGTACTGTATGGCGGCTAGCTTAACATCATAAAAATAAATAGATAAATAAATAAACAATTAAAATTGACTCAGAACTAACACAAGAGGTTAGAAATACCAGATGATGAACAGTGGAACAATTACTATAACTTTATATCCTGTATGTTCAAAGATCTAGAGAAAAGACTGAACAATTTTTAAAAGATTTATTTATTTATTTACTTACTTACTTACTTATAGATAGAGCATGTAAGAGTGCATGGAAAGGCAGAGGGAGAGAATCTCAAGCAGATTTCTCACTGAGCACTGAGCCCAATGCTGGGATCATGATCTGAGCTGAAACTAAGCCACCCAGGCCAGCCTGAACATTTTAAGTAGAGACATATCAGATATGACCTTGAACTTTAGAGAAGAAAACTAAAAATCATGAAAGGAAAAACATGCTGGATGGAATAAGCACTAGTTTATACACTACAAAGGAAAGATCAAACCCAAAGACATAAAAATAGAAACTACATGAAATAAAACAGGATGAAAAAAAGACTTGTAAAAATGAAGAGCACATCAGCAAATTATGGAAAAAAAATTTTTTTAAGATTTTATTTTTTTTGAGAGAGAGAGCTCAAGTGAGTCCACAAGTAGGCAGAATGGCAGGCAGAGGTAGAGGGAGAAGCAGGATCCTGCTGAGCCAGTAGCCTCATGTGGGGCTCGATCCCAGGACCCTGGGATCATGACCTGAGCTGAAAGTAGACTCTTAGCCGACTGAGCACCCAAGGAGCCCGAATTATGGAAAAATTTTAAATAACATAATAAGTAGAATACCCAAAACATGTAATAGGAAGAGGAACAGAACAAACAAGATGGGATTGGGAGGGAGACAAACCATAAGGGACTCTCAATCTTACAAAACAAACTGAGGGTTGCTGGGGGGAGGGGGTTTGGGAGAAGGGGGTGGGGTTATGGACACTGGGGAGGGTATGTGCTTTGGTGAGTGCTGATTCATGGACCTGTACCCCTGGGGATAAAAATACATGTTTATAAAAAATAAAAAAAATTAAAAAAAAGAACAAACATTTGAAGAGATAGTGACAATTTTCTTCAAATTTGATGAAAACCATAAAACCATAGCTCTAAATAGCTCAATAAACCCAAACACAAAAATTAAAAAAAAAATCCCACTAAACTAAGGCAAATCATAATCACATCTTTCAACACCTGTTAAAAGAGAAAAGTGTAAAGAATGGTGGGGGGGGAACTACTTGTATAGAGAGGAACAAAGATAAGAACACAGGAGATTTGTCATCAGAAATAATACAATTTAGAACACAGTGGAAGAACATCTTCAAAGTACTAAGAGAAAAATAAAATAAAATAAAACCCTGTCACCTTGAGCTATTTATATGGTGAAAATATGTTTCAAAAAATGAAGGTAAAATAAAGACTTTTTCTTACAATAAAAAGCTGAAAAGAGTGACTTCTGCCTGGGAAGACAGTAAGCCATACTATTTCCTATTCTTCCCTCTAAGTACAACTAAAACCCTGGTCATTATATATAAAACAAACATAAGACACTGAAAGACAGAAAAAGGCAGGTTGACTAGGGACCTCAGGATGCAAGGAATGAGACAGTGATGAATTCCCTGATCCCTCTAGTCCATGGACCAGCAAAGGGGCATCTTAGCGAGACACAGAGACCATGCAGAGACCAGTAAAGAAGCTCTCCTATCCCTCCCAGTCTGGGCGTGTAGGGTATCAGGGGAACATAATGGAGAGCTAGAATTCCCATTCCTGCTAAATTAACATGGAGCCCTCTCCTGGGTGTCAGTAAGGCTGAGTGGGGAACCTGGACTTCTACCCCACCTTCACTTTCAATACCATCAGAGGAAACTAGTGAAAATAAGTTGAAGTAAGATCCAGAGTCTCAGAGTCTCATGACATAATGCCCAAATTGTCCAGGTTTCAAGCAAAAGTTACATGTCACACCAAGACCAGGTAGAGTTCGACTTGAATAAGAACAAAACAACTAGTACACGAGAACAACAAATTGAAACAGATGTTAGAATTATCTGACAAGGACTTTAAAGCAGCCATCATAAACATGCTTCAATGAGCGACCACTAACATACTCAAAACAAATGAAGAAAGAAGTTCCATCAAAGAAATAGAAAATCTCAGTAAAGAATAAAAGCTATAAAGAAACAAATGAAAATTTTAGAACTGAGAAATAACTAAAATAAAATCTCAGTAGAATGGATGAAACAGAGGAAGAATCAATGAAATGGAAGATAGTACAAAAAATTTAGGATGAACAATAGAAAATAAACTAAAAAGAAATTAGCAGAGCCTCAAAGAATGGTAGTTTTCTAAACAAGAAATCTAGTATGCCTATTATGAGAATCTCAGGAAAGAATAGTGTGGGGCTTAACAAGTACCCAGAGGAATAACAGCTAAAAACTTCCCAAATTTGGCAAAAATCATAAATTTGCAGCTTACAGAAGGTGATCTAAACAGGATAAACCCAAAGAAATACACAAAACTCATCATAACCAAACTTCTGAAACTAAAGGAAAAAAAAAAAAAAACACTGAAACCAGTGAACGAAATGACACTTTCCTAGAGAAGAGACAATTTGAATGACAAAAGACTTCTCATCAAAACCATGGAGGCCAGAAGAGGTGGCATACCATTTTGCAAGTGCTGAAAAAATTGTCATTCTAGAATTGCATTCCAGTGAAAATAATACTGCATTTCACAAAGTTTTGTATTTTATGTTTGCATTTTCATTCTGTTCAAAATAGTTCTACTTTCCCTTCAACTTTTTCTTTGATCCATGAAATATTTAGAAGTGTTATATTTAGTTTCTAAATATTTGAGAATTTTCCATATGTCATCTCTTCTGTCATTGATTTCTAATCCCACTATAAGAACAAAACATTTTATTATTTATTTATTTATTTATTTATTTATTTATTTATTTATTTAAAAGAGAGAGAGGAGAGATCACAAGTAGGCAGACCAGTAGACAGAGGGAGAGGGGGAAGCAGGCTCCCTGGTGAGCAGAGAGCCCAATGCCAGTCTTGGTCCCAGGACCCTGAGATCATGACCTGAGTGGAAGGCAGAGACTTAACCCAGGTGCCCCACAATGAAACATATTTTATTTATTTATTTTGATAAAACATATTTTTGAATGGCTTGAATCCTTTTAGATTTAATGACACTTATTTTATGGCCCCAAATACGATCTATGTTGGTAAATGTTCCATGTGTACTTTGGAAGCATATGTTCTCTGCTCTTTTGGATGGAGTATTCTATAAATGTCAATTACGAATCTTGGTTGATAGGACCGTTCAACTTCTATACCCTACTGATATTAGGTTTGCTTGTTCTACCAGTTACTGAAGAGAGGGCTACTGAAATCTCTGACACTGACTATAGATTTGTCTATCTCTTCTTGCATTTTTTTTTAAAGATTTTATTTATTTATTTGACAGACAGAGATCACAAGTAGGCAGAGAGGCAGGCAGAGAGAGAGAGGGGGGGAAGCAGGCTCCCCGCAGAGCAGAGAGCCCGACGCGGGGCTCGATCCCAGGACCCTGAGATCATGACCTGAGCCGAAGGCAGCGGCCCAACCCACTGAGCCACCCAGGCGCCCCAGTCTATCTCTTCTTGCAGTTTTGACAGTTTCATTTTGCATAATTTGAAGCTCTATTATTCAATGCTTAACCATTAAGTTATTAAGAACCCAATTTTTATGGGTTCTTAATAACTAACCCTATCAGTTTTAACGAATGATTCTCTTAAATCCCAGTAATATTTTTTGGTCTGAAATCTACTTTGTCAGATATTAATATAGCCATTCCTGCTTTCTTTTTACTAATGTTAGCATAGTTTATCATTTTCAATCCCTACACTTCTTTCATTTGGGGGGTGTGGGGTTGACACATAATGTTACATTAGTTTCAGGTGTACAACACAGTAATTCAACATTTTATACTCTATGCTATACTTATTACAAGTAACATCGATTATCATGTAGCACTATGACAATATCATTGACTATAGTTCCTATGCTGCATCTTTTATTCCCGTGACTTATTCATTCCATAACTGGAAGCCTGTATCTCCCACTCCTATTCAGCCAAATTGTCCGTCTTCCCCACCCCCTTCCGTCTGGCAACCATCTGTTTGTTCTCTGCCTTTTTAGGTCTAATTTTGCATTTTGTTTGTTTATTCCCTTATTTCATATCTTAGAGTCTACATAAGAGTGTAATCATATGGTCTCTCTCTTTTCCTGTTTGATTTATTTCATTTAGCATAATACCCCCTAGGGCCATCCATGTTGTCAAAAATGGAAAGATCTCATCCTTTTTTATGGATGTGTAATATTTCATTACAAACACATACACACACTGACATCATCTTAATCCATTCATTTTTCCACACTTAGGTTTCTTCTATATCTTGGCTATTGTGAATAATGCTGCAACAAACATAGGGATGCATATGTCTTTTTGAATTAGTGTTCCCATTTATTTGGGTAAATAACCAGTGATGGATCTTATTACTGGATCATGTGGTATTTCTATTTTTAATCTTTTAGGGAATTTCCATACTGTTTTCTACAGGGGCTGAACAAATTTACATTACCACTGACAGTTCCTGAGAGATCTTTGTTCTCCATATCCTTGTCAATACTTGTCTTTTTTATTTTAGCCATTCTCATAGGTATCAGGTGAAATTTCACTGTGGTTTTGATTTGCATATCCCTGATGCTTCTTACACTTTTAATCTATATGTGCCTTTTATTTAAAGTGGGTTTCTACTAATTTCTATTACTGTTTCTACTAAAACAGCATGTTTTTTTTAAAAAAAATAATTTCTATGGAAATGCAAAGGACCTAGTATAGCTGAATCACCTTTGGGGAAAAAAAAACCTGGAAGATTAACACTATCTGATTTCAAGACTTATAAAACTACAGTGATCAAAACAGTGTGGAATCAGTCTAAAAATAGATTAATAGATCCATAGAACATAATGAAGAGTTCAGAAGTGGATCCACACAGCAGTTCATATTTTCAACAAATGTGTCAAGGTAATTAATTGGGGGAAGGGATGATCCATTCAGGAAATGGTACTGAAACATTTAAGCAACCATATGGAAAACAAAATGAAAGAAAACACGCCCCCCAAAAACCTTACACCATTACAAAAATTAACTTGAGAACTTTCATAGACTTAATTTTGCTAGAAGTATAAAATTTCTAAAAAAAAATACATATGAAGTCTTAATGACTTTGGGTTTGGCAAATATTTCTTAAATATGACATAAAAACACACACAATAAAAGAAAAAAATCATCAAATTAGACTTTAAAAAATTAAAAATTTTTTCCTCTTAAGAGTATACTTTTGTGAAAATAAAGGACAAGTAGCAGATTGGGAAAAATATTTGCCAAATATATATTTGAAAAAGATCTTGTTTATACAAAGAGCTCTTGCAACTAAATAATAAGAATACAAATGGGGGGGCTGGGTAGCTCAATCAGGTGACCATCCAACTCTTCATTTTGGCTCAAGTCATGATCCAGGGGTCATGGGATCAAGCCCTGACTGAGCCTGGCTCTGTGCTCAGCATGAAGGCTACTGGAGAGTCTTTCTTTCCCTCTGCCTTTCCCCTGGTCACTCATGCTCTCTCTCTCACTCTCAAATAAATAAATCTTTTAAAAAAAATATTTTATTTATTTATTTGACAGAGAGAAAGGCAGAGAGTAGGCAGAAAGGTAGGCAGAGAGAGAGAAAGGGGGCAGGGGTAAGTGGGCTGCCTGCTGATATAGAGCCTGATGTGGGACTCGATCACAGGACCCTGAGATCATGACCTGAGCCAAAGGCAGAGGCTTAACCCACTGAGCCACCCAGGCACTCTCAAATAAATAAATCTTTAAAAAAAAAAAAGAATGTAAATAACACCAAAAAAGGCAAAATATTTGAACAAATGCCTCACCCAAGAAAGTATGCTAGTGGGAATTAAGCATGTGGAAAAATGCTAAATATCACTAGTCATTAAGAAAATGGAAATTTAAACCATAATGACATACTAGTAAGTGCCCACTAGAAAGGCTGAAATTTTAAAAACCTGACCATATCAAGTGCTGATGAGGATGTGGAGCAATGTGGAGCAATGAGAACTCTTACATACTGCTAGTGGAAATGTTCTTTAAAATTTCAATTTTTATATGAGTCAGCTATTCCACACCTATTTACTCAAGGTAAATGAAAGCATATACTCACACAAAAACTTATACACAGCAACGATTTTGGTAACAGCTACAGACAGAAAAAAGTCAAATGTCCCTCAACAAGTAAATGAATTAAAAAGCTGTTGCATATCCATACAATGAAATACTACTCAGCAATAAAAAGAACAACTTTTGACACATACTGGTATTAATCAGGATTCTCCAGAAAGAAAGAACCAATAGGAAATATAAATGTAAACGTGTGTGTGTGTGTACAAACACATATACATAAAATGGGAATTGGCTCATGTGGCTTTGGGGGCCAAGAAGTGCTACAATCTGTCCTCTGCATGTTGGAGAACCAAGCCAGGACAGCCAGTGATACAATTCAGTCCAAGTCCAAATGCCCAAGAACCAGGAGCTCCAATGCCTGAGGACAGGAAAAGGTGGATGTCCTAGCCCAGGAAAACAGAGTGAGTTCTCCCTTCTTTTACTTTTTTGTTCCATTTGGGCCATCCAAAGATTGGATGATGCCCACCCCCTTTGGTGAGGGTGGATGTCTTTACTAGTCTACTGAATCAAATGCTAAGCTCTTCCACAGAGACCCTCACAGACACACACAAAAATAATGTTTTGCCAACTATTCAGGCATCCCTTAGCCCAGGCAAGTTGACACATAAAATTAGCCACCACAACATAACATGCTTAAGACTCCAAATCATTGTGCT